>NC_081560.1:86204052-86496777 GCF_022355385.1 Mustela nigripes | reverse complement strand
AGGAGAAAGAAAGGGAGAAAGGGAGAAAGAAAAAAGGAGAGCAAAGACTTAAAATCAACTAGGCTGGCAAATCAACTAGATTCTAGACAACGAGGAAATTCTCTTCAACTCCACTGTGGGATCCAAGCCTGCAATACAATATCAGTGTCAGAAAATTTGTTTACATATTACAGTTAATATGAACAAATTACTTATGTTTACCCATGATGTGAATCTATGTTTCACTACATGTATATTTTAACATGGGAATAAAATAATGAGTATTAGTTGATAATGAGTAGACAATTTGCATTCCTATTATTATTCTAGATGCTTTGCATAAATGGTCCTCTTAAATCTTCTTAGCACTACTGTGTGGGAGATGAGATTACTATTCCCATTTTATAGATGAGAAAACTCGAGTTTAGAGAAGTAAAACAATTAGCAGAACTAGGATTTTAACATCTGTTTCTCCAACTTCAGAGACTTTCATTTTTTTAAAGATTTATTTATTTGTTTTAGAGAGAGAGCACACGCATGTGCAAGTGAAAGGAGGGTGGGGAGCAGGAAAGTGAGGGCAGAGAGAAAGGAAGAGAGAATCCACAAGCAGACTCCCCAGTGAGCTTGGAGCCTGGTGCAGGGCTTGATCCTCCCCACCCCCGCACCAGCACTGAGACCATGACCTGACCCGAAATCAAGAGTGGGTCGCTAAACCCACTGAGTCACCCAGCTGTCCCCACCTTAGAGCCTTTCTTAAACACTATCCAATTGAACAGCTGTACTGCATTAAAATTAAGGACGTCTATTCTTCAAAAAACATTGTTACAGAAGTAAGAAGAAAAAGCAGTTGTTGACAGAAATGATTTGTGGTATCTATATCTGACAAAGGAATCACATCCAGAATAACTTAGAGTTATATAAATTTTTATCAATCAGTAAAAAAGGACACTAGAAAAATGTGTAACTAGGTGTTGTATGTGAATGATGAATCACTAAATTCTACTCCTGAACATTATAACACTATATGTTAACTAATTGGAACTTAATATTTTTAAATTTTTTAAAAATCAGAGTTTTTTGTGTTTTTTTATTTATTTTATTTTATTTATTTTATTTTTTAAAAGATTTTATTTATTTATTTGGCAGAGAGAGATCACAAGTAGGCAGAGAGGCAGGCAGAGAGAGAGAGAGGGAAGCAGGCTCCCTGCTGAGCAGAGAGCCCGATGCGGGACTCGATCCCAGGACCCTGAGATCATGACCTGAGCTGAAGGCAGCGGCCTAACCCACTGAGCCACCCAGGCACCCTGTGTTTTGTTTTTTAGATTTATTTATTTCAGAGAGAGAGTGAGAGAGAGCAGGGAGCAGGGGAGAGAAAGAGGGGAAGCCGATTCCATGCTGAGTACAGATCCTGAAGGGGGGGTGCTTGAAATATTGACCAGGAGATCATGACTTGAGCCAAAACCAAGAGTTGGATGATTAAATGACTGAGCCACCCAGGTGCCCAGCTAACTGGAATTTAAAGATTCTTTTTTTTTTTTTTTTAAGATTTTATTTATTTATTTGACAGAGAGAGAAACAGCGAGAGCAGGAACATGAGCAGGGGGAGTGGAAGAGGGAAAGCAGGCTTCCCCCTGAGCAGGGAGACCGATGCTGGCCTCGACGATCCCAGGATCTTGGGATCATGACCTGAGCCGAAGGCAGATGTTTAACAACTGAGCCACCCAGGTGCCCTCCAACTAACTGGAATTTAAATAAAAACTTGAAACAACAACAGCAACAACAAAATAAATAAATAAGAAAGAAAGAAAGAAAGAAAGAAAGAAAATGGAAAAAAAAAAAGAAGAAAACTGTGCAAAAGCTCTGGACATGGCACTTCATAAGAGGATAACCCATCATGAAAACAGGCACAGCCTTATTATTTATGAAGAACATGAAATCAAAACCATAGTGACATACCTTTGCACTCCCACCAGGAAGGTCAAGTTCAAAAGAGAGACCTGCCAAGTATTAGTGAAAATGAGAAGCTTCTGGAAGCTTCATACACTGCTGGTGAGAGTGCAGTTTGGCAAAACCACTTTGGTGCAGTGGCAAACCAGTGTCTGCTAAACCTGAGCGTTTGCCTACTCTGCTACCAGCTCATCAAGTCATTGGTCCACAGCAACCAGCCTCTAGCCTCAGGTTAACCAAGGCTTTCTGGAAGTTACCTCATTGACATAACAAGGGCACCACTCTAATCACAGGAAATTCCAAGGGTTTTAGGAACTCTGAGCCAGAAATGGAGTCAAAGATGATATATGTATTTCTTATTATAAATCACAGTATCACCTCACAAGAATACTGTTGATAAATGGAAACCAAGCACAGGAGTATATGTATGATTCTATTTGCAGAATTAAAAGACAGGCAGAAGTAATTGACAATCCCCGAAAAGTGACTCCCACAGAAGGTGGTAATGACTGAGAAAGGGTCTAAGGGAGGCTTCCTTTGTGCTGATGATGTTCTATTTCTTCATCTGGGCAACGGGCACATGAATATCTTCTCTTTGTAAACATTCATCAAGTTCTACACAAAGTATTTGTGCTTCTGTATATAAGTTATACCTAGATTAAAAAGAAAGAGAGGGCAACTGCCCTGCCTGACTCAAGTCTATGCTCCTCCATCATAGCCATTAGCTGATGGTACATCAAATAGATTTGCAAGTTGCCCAATACCCCATTTTTTTATACTCATAGACACGACATGTTTGTACTCTATCTCACTTACCAAACTGTGGTCAGAATAAGAATTAAACTTAGCCTTGTCCCTTAGAAAACTTGCCCCCCCCCTTTTTTTTAATATTCCCACATTGTACTTATTTATTAATTTTTAAGTAAGCTCCACACCCAACGTGGGCCTTGTACTTATGACCCTGAGATCAAGAATCACATGCTCTACCAACTGAGCCTGCCAGGATTCCGCAGAGCTTGCCTCTCTTAATTGTGATTGAGATTGGGACCCAAACAAATCTCATAAGCAGTGACAGCTATAGAGGAGGGCTGGCAGAGTGGTTTTTGAATAGTGCTTCCAAGCATTAACTGAGAAATAAAACACCAAATTAGGAATTGAAACAGAAGTTGAATAAAGTGGCTGAGAATTACAATTCTAAGAACTAAAATTTTCTGTGACATTCAAATATTGCTTGAAATAGCTATAGCTAGAGGCCATGGACAGTATTTTATGTATAATAATAATAAAATAATATTTGGTGTATCTAGTATGTGTCAGGTGCTTTTTAAAATGTTTTTTATTTGAGAGAGAGCGTGCACAAGCAGAGGGGAGGGGTATAGGAAGAAGGGGAGGCAGACTCCATGCTGAGCAGAGAGCCCATGTGGGTTTGGATCCAGATATCCCCATCTGGGACCTGAGATCATGAACTGAGCCCAAGGCAGACCCAAGGTGAACCACCCAGGTGCCCCACTTAATGCCTTTATACCCATGATCTCATTTGGCCTTCACAACAATCCTGCAAGAGGTATAATTATAGTTATCTCCATTTTCCAGATTAGGAATTTGAAATTTGGAAATATTAAGTAATTCACCCAAGACTGCCCAGCAAATAAGTTGGTAGTGCTTAAATTTGAGCTTAGATCTCTCTGGTCCCAGATTTCACTATCCTAACCAGAATACCCTACTACCTATTCATTGTACAATAGATAAGCTGTGTGATCATTGGAGACCAAGGATAAGAGTCTATATGGGAGGGCTGAAATGAGTGTATTACAGTAAAGTGTCATAAAGATGGAGCGAATCCAACATTTGGAACTATACGTGATGTTAGTCAGGGTTGATATGCACAGACCATCGGTAAAACCAACCATATGCTGCATTATTTTATTTTATGAGACCTAGATGCATTGTACATTCATCAAAGACGTCCCTACTCTCTTAACATTCATCAACATGTTATTTGTTTAGAAACTCAAGGTTGTTGTATGAGTTAACTGAGACTAATTTATAAACATTATGGGTTTTACACCTCATCTGGGACCGTTCTTTACTATTTAGTGCCAGTACTAGGAGAGAGAGAGAAAGGAGACTCGGAGGCTGGAGGCTTACTTTCCCGTATTACTGTTGCCATGACGACTGCTAGGCTCTTCTCTGATGAGCTGTTGTTATCATTCAAAAAAATACTAAGTTTTGCATTTTTATTTTCCATCATTGACTTTCAGTAGGTTTTATTTCTTATTTCTTATGACCCATGACCAGACAAACTATAAGGCATGAATAATCGTCTTAGTGGCTTTGGGATCATGCTCATCAATTTGCATGACTCAAAAATTCTAAAAAACATAAAAAATAGTTATTATGCTTTCAATTTAAATGTAAGATCTGTTATGGCTGAAGTAGTCATGATGTTGGCTTGGTTGGTTCCGAAAGATTGTAGCAGAAATCAATTGACCACTGCATACATGACCAGGACCAGGTTTTTCAGTCTAGTGAGCTGGCCTGTAGACACGGAGTTGTCTATGTCAGTAGGAGAGTAAAAGGTTGGGTATGTCATGTGTCTGAAGGAAGTCTGGATCTGCCCAGTCTACCCCAAAACATCTTTCCTGTTACTTGTCAGACATGGTACCTGAAATGCCACCATTGGAGCTGTACTTCTGTGAGTCTCAAAAGGTTTCCTTGAAAAAGATTTGGGGGGGAGGGTGAAATGTAAGATACATATTTAGAAGTGCATAAACCTTAAATGAAGTTTAACAATGACAGTAATTACCAAGTGAACACCTGAGTAACCACCACTTAAATCAGGATATTAAACAATGACAGCACTTCCCCAAACCCTCCCTGTGTCCCATTGATGTGGGGAACAAAGGCAGAAGAGAATTTATTAAATTTCAGTACTATCTACAGCCCATTGATAGTCCGTGAAACAAGCAGGGTAACATTTCTCTAGGAACTCAACTGCCTCCATGTTAAGACTTTGCTAAGGACAAAAGGCAATCTCAGCTCAACCCCCAGGATCATGTAACTCTACATTAGCATATAAAAATTCTTTGGGGGGGCATCAGATGGCTCAGTTGGTTAAGTTTCTGCCTTTGGTTCAGGTCATGATCACAGGGTCCTGGGATTGAGCCCTGGGATTGCTTTTCCCTCTGCCTGCCACTCCCCCTGTTTGTGCTCTCTCTTTCTGTCAAATAAATAAATAAAATCTTAAAAAAAATTCTTTCTTTAACTTCCTTTATCTCTCCCCACCAAGATACATGTTGGCAATCATCCCCCAAGCATATGACCCACCAATATACATCTGAAGGGTCTCATGACTCAGGTTTTATTAGATAGCAATAAAGGACCCTTCCTGCACAATAGCTAAGGTCCTGGAAACCTTCTTACCAAAATTCCTAAGAGACTTATGCTATCCCTAACTTCCTTCCAACTTGAAAGTATACAATGGGCCACTCTTCATGACCCCAGTGCAGCTCTTTTCTGCCAATGGGTCCTGTCCCAGTGCTATAATAAAATCACCTTTTTGCACTAAAGATATCTCAAGAATTCTTTCTTGACTGTTGGCTTTGAACCCTGATATCTTTTCCTAAACCACCATCAATTCACAGTCCCTTCTTTCTTTCCTAGAGGTAATATTTACAGTAATAAATTTATTTTCTTTATACTTTTACCTGCTATGTATGCATTCCTAAAGAACATGATTACATTTTTAAAAAGCTATATTTATATTAAAGCCTATTTTTTAAAAGCTGCATAAGTGGAGTCATGCTATAGTTATTCTTCAGTGTCTTGCTTCTTTTGCTAAGATTGTATGTAAGACTCATTTGGGTTGTGGCATTTTGCTACAGTTTACTCACTACCATTGTTCCCGTAGCCTTTGGACTCTCTAAGCAACAGAAATTGACAAGAGGTCAAACAGGAGTTTCAGGCAGAGCTTTTTTCTGGCTTATGCTGGAGTACAAGAGAGCACAAAAGAAAGAATCCTCAGGCTGAGTTTCCAAGGAGAGGTCAGGAGAGTTTCTTAAAGAAATTTAGGTGAGAAAAGGTTGATGTCTAAGCATGGAGAGGCGGGTATTTTTAGCACCTGTGCACTTAAAAGTCATGCTTCCTCATGCATTGTGTGTCTAATTAATATGTACCATCTGTATCCCTGTATATGATTGTTACTATTAGAATGAGGGGAAAAGTCGGTGAGAATTTGGCTCTGGGGTCCATCTTGGTGCAGACTGGCTTGGTCTGGCCCTGGCCAGTCTTTGTAGTTGAGTCCCTGCTTTCAGTAAGCATCCTGTCTACCTTACTGCAAGGTGTGCTACTCAAGGGCATGGAGTTTTAGCCATCGAGGAATGTTGGATTTAGTGGTCAAGGTCAAGAGTCCAAGTCCAGTCCCTGCTCTGTGGATCATAGCATAGAGTTCATATAGTGTTCCATTGTACTCTATTGGTGACCAGCATTTGGGTTACAGATTCATCTTTTGAGTTGATCCTACGATCTTTCCAGTTCAATCTTTTGTTGTGATAAATTAATTGATTTTAATGCAAATCCAATTTCACATTCCTGGGTTTTGCAACTATTTTCATTTTTGAAATTAGCCTTATTTTTCCCTTTACATACCATCCTTACTGAGTTTTAGAATCAAGGATACGCTATCCTCGCAAAAAGGAGTTGGGAAATGTTCCCTCCTTCTATTCTTTATAAGAATTTGTACCAGATCGATTTCATCACTGAAATATTTCATTGTTGAATATTAGGTAGAATTTGCTGGCAAAGGACTTGATATCTGTCCCCCGACCCCTGAGGCTGATGAATGGAAATGTAGGTTTCCTGGTATGTTTTCTGACATTGGCAAATAACCTCAGTCAGCAACATGCCTAGTGACTTTCCTTGCCTCTTTGGAATTAGGTTTTCCTAATTTCCTAATTCTTAATTTGACTGGCAGTTCCCCCACTATTATGTCAATTCTTTGGTGTTTAAATTTTTAATATCCTTAAATTGTGGTTTTTTTTTTTCAAATCTGCATTTTTATTTGTTTTCAAGTCTCAGGAAGGGATATCTGAATAAATGTTTAGTTCCAGAAAGGGTCCTCTTTAAATGCAAATGGGCTTGGGAGGGTATAAATTCTTTGCATACCCAGTCAATTCATTTGAGTTCATTGTGCACCTGCTAGTTCCAGAACTGAGATAGATAGGGCTGATCAGACAAAGGTAAGGCTAGAAGGCTGTGGCCCTAGTAAAGCAGGCAGGCCATGGAAGTGACCCTCAGACCTATGCTATACTAGCTTCAGGTTTTACTGGAAGAAGCAGTAGGTGGTATTGCTCCCCTGTGGCCTACCTACATCATCATTTCAGGTCTGGCTACAACGTAAATTCAGTCTCCAATGCCACCTGCTGACCCCACTTCTGGTTCCTTATCTTTTCTGGTCCTAGCACTGCCAACCAGCTCATTCCCATCTCTAGCACAACTTCAATCTCTAGAGCGTCACAGTTCAGCAGTCTCTGGAACCCATGAAAATACCCAGCCTTGAGTCTAAGAGAATTCACTTCAAAAGTGAAGGAATTCAGGTGTCACAACTTGGAAGAGCCATCATCTGGCGCCATGGATATCGTAGACCACCCTGGCAATCACTGGTATTTTGAAGGCGGTCATGGGCTTTCTGAGTCTGATTAATTTCAATGCATTATGGAGGCCCCTTCCTCCCTCAGACATTTCCCTATAGCTCCGTCACCACTTCCTTTTGAATGTATTTTACTCTGGGGACGCCTGGGTGGCTACTTAGTCAGTTAAGCATCTGCCTGTGGCCAGGTCATGATCCCGGGGTCCTGGAATTGAGCCCTAGTCAGGGTCTCTGCTCAGTGGGGAGCCTGTTTCTCCCTATCCCTCTGCTTGCCATTCCCACTGCTCATGCTCGCTTTCTGTCAAACAAATAAAATCTTAAAAGAAGAAGAAGAAGAAGAGGAGGAGGGAGAATGTAGTTTCCTCTGAAAGTGAGAAACCTTAGCATTAGTCTCAAACACTTTCTGGAGGCCCTTAACATGTGCCTTAAAGGGAAGTGGTAATATAGAGGCAAAGAGGGATATAAGATGATAAAAGTAACTTTTTGTGGGGAATATATATAAACCTGAGAGCCAACTTTTTTTTTTCTTTTGCACATGGACCACAACTATGCTGGAAGCAAAGACAAACTTTCCTTCTTCACGATCTATCATAAGCCAAGGCTACCCATGGCAAAACTTCTGGGATTTACCATTTTGCTGAAATGTATGAGCTATTTCCTTGTCCCTATTGCTCAGGAGTTTTTGGAATCTGGGCCACTGCCTGAAATAACCCCACAATTAAGAATCTCTATACACTCGCATTATATTGCCTTTCCTTTTCTGTTTTTCTCTAGTGTAAATAGACAAATGTTTTGAAAATCTGTATTTTGAGATATTCTGATGAGTGAAAAAGCTACCGCCAATCTGGTTGTCATCCAAACTCTAGTCCTAGTGCTGTTACTTACTAGGACTATAAACTTACGTGAGTGGCATTTAATCTCTGGACTTCGGGATTCTTATTTCTTAGACGATGAGAGTCAACTGGGTGGTATTAAGAATGTCCTTGATCTCAATGCATTTGGATGACAAGCCTACTTATAAATTTAACAGGTGAGTGGATGGACAGTTGCCATTTGGGGATGGCATTTTAGTCTGGAGCTATGAGGCTTCTAGAGCGTAGATGTCCTCCCTCCTCATTCAGTTCTCTACCTGAGTTCCCAGCTGTCCACCAGAGATCATGGAGCTCCCAGGTATCAGGAAGGTTTGGAGGGTAAGACATGACAGATTGTGTTAGCTGTTGAAGAGAGCCCCAAATGTCTTTGTTTTACTGCACTTATTTTGTGACACCATTTCATTTATTTTTTAAATATTTATTTATTTATTTGAGAGAGAAACAGAGCGTGCATGTGCACGAGCACATGAGGGGTGAGGGAGAGAGGCAGAGGGAGAAGCAGACTCTCTGCTGAGCAGAGAGCCCACTCAAGGCTGGATCCCAGGACTCTGGGACCATGACCTTAGCTGAAGGCAGATGCTAAACCAACTGAATGACCCAGACACACCTGCCATTTCATTATTGCCTGGATAAGCTCAGATGTCACTTGTAGACTTTTTACCAGTCACTGTAGCAGCTCTGCTTCCATTTTAGTTAACATTTTTTGGCCTTCCAGTCTACTGCGATTGCCATGCACATGCATGCACAGAAGAGCTTCATGTGATGTATTTCCGATAATTAACAGGGCAATAGGACATGAGCTCGTATATTGCATGAAAACTGGGCCACAAACTCAGGTACTCAAGAAATATCACTCTTCCATTTCCCTCTCTTTAATGTTTCACTTTCAGCTCTAAGCCCCCGTCCCACCAGCATAGCAGAAGACTCCACTCCAGTTACTTTGGAGTCTCTTAGTTCTCCATCCTTCACTATCATCCTCAAGTTATGCCAAAACCTCAGACATGTTCACAGTGGACAGCGCTAGACTGTGAGAAGTGGGGAGGCGGACACTCTGATCATCAGCCATTGGTTTACATACGTCACAGTCTTCTGTACGGTAGCTTCTCTGAGTTCTCCAATGTTTCCTCCAGGTCCACAACCTCCCAATAGTATCATGTCACTCACGGATGAGGCCTAGAACCTCAAATCTTATGTTTTCCAAGACCAGTGTTTTCTTTTTCTTCTTCTTTTTGAAAAATTTTATTTATTTATTTGACTGAGAGAAGGAAGGAGGGAACACAAGCAGAAGGAGTGGGAGAGGGAGAAGCAGGCTTCCTGCTAAGCAGGGAGTCTGATGAGGAGCTTGATCCCAGGACCCTGGGATCATGACCTGAGCCGAAGACAGACGCTTAATTACTGAGCCACCCAGGTGCCCAGGTGCTTTTCAACAGGGACAGTTTTGTCCCCAGGAACATTTGGCAATATCTGGAAACATTTTTGATTGTCACAACTTGGAGTGGTAGGGTGCCACTGGAATTTAGTGAGTAAACACCAGGAATGCTGTTAAATATCCTACAATGCAAGGATGCATGACTTCCCGTGCTACCGAAGAATTATCCATCCAAGATGTTAATAATAATGAGACTAAGAAATTCCACCCTGACTACTCATAAAAATTACCTAGAGCATTTTCAAAAATACCTATTCCTAAAAGAAAACAAAAACACCTTATTCCTGGGCCCAAACCAGAATATTTAAATCAATCTTTGGAGGTGAACTTGGATATTGCTATTTAAAAACAAGAAAAAACAAACAGCAAAACCAAACCAAAACAAAAATAAATCTTAACAAACAATACATAAATAAATAAATAACAAAAAATTCTTTCCATATTATTTGACATGCAGTTATGTTTGACCTGTCTCAGGACACTCTAGACCACTTGGCTCTTCTTTATCTCAAAAGGGTCTTCTTTTAATCTGTGGGAGCCTCTCTCTCCCTTCTATTTCTTTCAGTCCACTGTTTCATGCTTAGGATTTCATTTATCCTTTTACAGATTTTATTTATTTATACAACAGAGAGAGACACAACAAGAGAACACAAGCAGAGGGAGTAGCAGATTTCCCACTGAGCCAGAAGCCTGATGTGGGGCTTGATCCCAGGACCCTGGGATCATGACCTGAGCTGAAGGCAGACGCTTAGCAGATTGAGCCACCCAGGCACCCGGCTTCTGCTTTTAGAGATAGTAGGTCTTTTAGACTATCTTTGGAATTCCTGCCTTCTCCTTACTCTCCCATAGTCAACCAAGCATAGAGTTTACTACTGAATTAATAGAAGAAAATGAACAGGAAAATGCTGGGGAGGTGGGCAGAATATGAAATAATGTTTCCAAATATTACCCAGGCACATACTTCACAAACAGTCCAAAATTTCTTAAAAACCAGCACTGTTATCCTCCACTGAAGCACCTGAATGAGTTCTAATTGATCTCTTTAAAAGGATTGCTTTAGGGCACCTCACTGGCTCAGCAGCAGGTAGAGCTTGTGACTCTTGATCTCGGTGTTGTGGGTTTGAGCCTTAAGTTGGGTGTAGAGATTGCAAAAAGTAAAATCCTAAAAATATTACATCTATAAGCATTTCTTTATAGGTTTAAATTTTTATAGTTTTGCCAAATGCTCATCCAAGTGTATAATTTCACTCTTACAATTGTTACAGGTCCATTCCAACAGGATATTCTGCATCAACTCACCCTCAACATTTCCAAAGCAAGTTCATCGTCCTTCATTTCAAATGTTCCCTTTTTCTTCCCCACCTCCTTCTTCATTTCTGAATTATCTTAAAGAGGATAGCATTCTGCCATCACTCAGGTGTGAAAAAGTTGAATCGCTTTTGATAACTCTCTGTCCTTCATCTGCTGATTCTATTACATTATCAAGCTCCATTGTTTTAATTTAATTTTATTTATTTTTTTTAAAGATTTTTATTTATTTATTTGACAGACGGAGATAACAGAGAAGCAGGCAGAGAGAGAGAGGAGGAATCAGGCTCCCCGCTGAGCAGAGAACCTGATGTGGGGCTCTATCCCAGGACCCTGGGATCATGACCTGAGCCAAAGGCAGAGGCTTCAACCCACTGAGCCACCCAGGTGCCCCCAAGATCCATTGTTTTTAAAGATGTGCCTTACTCCTACCTCATTTTTCCAATTCCTACAGCTACGACCTTAGCCCATGACCCTGTCGCCACATGCCTATGATACTGTAATATTTTCTATCATACTTGGCCCCATCGATTGCCATGTTCCAGGATATTTAAGTCATTAAGCCCTACTTTCACCAACTCATTGTTCTGCTGAAGAAATTCCCCACTGTGAGTTGGATCAATTCCAAACTCTCCTGTGTTACCTTCAAGTCCTCTACAAGTTGGTTCTTTCATGTGTCTACTTTCTCTAAGCCCATAAAAATGCTACCAGTGAGGCTATGACCTAACTGTTACCGATACCCACCAGGGCCATTTCTGGAGGTGATGATGCAGATGATCTGTTATTGAAGTGGGACTGTAACTCCAGACCCTGCATCAGGCTGCCTGCCTCTCTGAGACAGATCAGTCAGTCCGTCCTCCACACAGAGACCAGAGGTGAGTCTTCTAGGGGTTCGGTTAGGACTGTGATATCAAGAGTCCCCCTACTCAGGACATGAAAGGGAATAGCAAAGGTCACTCCCACCTTTAAGGATACAAAGGATTCAGTATGGACGTTCCTCAGAAAGTTGAAAATAGAGCTACCCTATGACCCAGCGATCACACTATTGGGTATTTACCCTAAAGATACAAATGTAGGGATTCTAAGGGGCACATGACCTGAATACTTATAGCGGTCATGTCCACAATAGCCAAACTATGGAAAGAACCTAGATGTCCATCAACAGATGAATGGATAAAGAAGATATGAGATACACACACACACACACACACACACACACACACACACACACACAGTGGAATACTATGCAACCAATAAAAGAAATGAAATCTTGCCATTTGCAATGACGTGGATGGAACTAGAGGGTTTTATGTTGAGCAAAATAAGTCAATCAGAAAAAGACAATTATCATATGATCTCTCTGATATGAGGAATCTGAGAGGCAGGGTGGGAGGTTGTGGGAGGTAGGGAAGGAAATAAATGAAACAAGATGGGATTGGGAGGGAGACAAACCATAAGAGACTCTTAATCTCACAAAACAAACTGAGGGTTGCTGGGGAGTGGGGGGATAGGGACAGGGTGTCTGGGTGATGGACACTGGGGAGGGTATGTGTTATGGTGAGTGCTGTGAGATGTCTAAGCCTGATGATTCACAGACCTGTACCCTGTGGCAAATAATACATTACATGTTAATAAAAATAATTTTTAAAAAAAGATACAAAGGATTCAGGGCTGGTGGTTCCCACCATATTCTCATGTCATTCAGCAGTTCAGCCCTGCAAAATCAGACAGATGAATATGGACTATGGCAAATTCAACCAAGGAAGAGCAGCAGGTCACTATGGTGTCTCTCCTGGGGCAGATTAACGCAGCCTAGACATACAGTAAGCAGTCATTGATCTGGTAAGTGCATCCTTTTTCACTGTTCTCACAAAGAAAAATCAGGAATAGTTTATACTAATGTGTCACAGACAAGAGGACACATTTATGTCTTGATCCAGGCTATAGTAACTTTCTTACTCTCTGTCATAGTCTGAAGAATGTGGAACATCTGGACATTCTGCAGAACATCTCATGGGTCCACAACAGCATGAGATCATGTTGATCACATTGGGTTGAGCGAGAAATGGTAAGTATACTCACATTCCAGAGAGTAAGAAATTGATGGCAAAGTACAAACTCTTGACTCCCTTCCATCAAGTGTGGATGACTCTGAAGGAACATCCCAACTCCACCACTATCTGTGGAATGAGCTCAATCCTCTCTTGCAACTTCTTCACTAATCAATTTCTCCTCAGTGCAGCTCTACTTCCTTCCCTGCCTCACAAGTGTTGGGTCCACAGTGCAGGCTGCAGTAAGCCTCTTGCATGCAAATATCCCAGAGTCCTCTCATGGGAAACCCAAGCCTAAGATTATGACTAAGATAAGATTTTCAAATAATGAGAGAGTCAGCAGGTAATATCAACCAGAGAAGTCGAGGATGGAAGATTCTGATGACTCAAAGTTCTGAGCTGGTATTTGCAGGAGGGAGGAAAGAGGAAGAATGGTCTGCAAGGGGCAACGAGAGCCAACAACCACCTACAAGCCCTGCTGCACAGAGTGCGGGCAGGAAAGCAGCCTTCACTGGAGAGTGCCAAAGTAGAAGCAGAGTCCTGAGGGGACTGCCACCTTTGGGTGAGGGAAATGTTCAGAGAAGATTGAGATTTCCTGATGACGGAGCATGAGTTTCCGAGAACTTGCAGGAAGAGAAGGAGTGAGATCAAATCTGAAAGGAGAATATGCCAAATTGCTTGGAGAGTGCATGGGAGCATAGATCACCTGGCATTCTGGACTCCTCCTGTCACTCAAGGAAGCAGGGGTAAAGAACAGAATGAAATTAGCCGAGGGATTGTCAGCAGGGCAGGCATGAGAGGCTCTGCCTGTGGGTGGGAAGGACAGGGGAGGGCGTTGGCAGGCATATTGGGGTCCTATTTCCTTCCAGCAGAGTTGATGTAAGGCTGGGATGGAATGGAATGGAATGGAATGGATAGAATGGATAGAACGGAATGGCTGCCACTGAGCATTAGACACTCTGCAGCTCTTCAGTTCTGCACAGGGGAGAAACAGCATTGGCTTCCTTTAAAACTCGCAGCACATTTATGAGATCAGGTGAATGATTTTATTCTTTCTCACAAACACCACAATCAGTAACTGAGACATTTACTCCCCATCACAGAAACTTTCCCTAATTGCAGACATAGCATCAAATTAAAGATGTTTGGTTAAAATAAGAAGCTTCAGAAATTGAAGTTGTCAAGCAAAAATATCCACGTTAATCTCAGCTTTGTTAAACATACACACACAAAGGGGGAAAATGGTTATCTTCCAAGTGGAAAGAATAAAATCATCAAGAAATGAAAATATGTTCATATTTGTAAGCAGCTGAGATGAGGAATAGACATAGGAAGAAATAAGGAGTATATTCAAAATATAATCCTGGTGTTTTTTTCTGTAAGAATGTTTATGTTTGTTATTTGGTAAGGCATTTCTTCTGACAACTTCAATGACTCTTGAACAAAACCTTTCTTTTCTGCGCAAAGAACTGATCAAATACCTATGCAGGAAAGACCTTAATTCCTTTGGGGGTTGGTGGGGGGCTAGTGAGGACGACTATTTATTTATTTATTTTTTAAGATTTTATTTATTTATTTGACAGTCAGAGATCACAAGTAGGCAGAGAGGCGGGCAGAGAGTGAGAGGGGGAAGCAGGCTCCCAGGGAGCAGAGAGCCTGGTGCAGGGCTCCATCCTAGGACCCTGGGATCCTGACCTGAGCCGAAGGCAGAGGCTTAACCCACTGAGCCACCCAGGCACCCCTATTTATTTTTTATTTAATGGTTTTTATATTTATTTTTTATTATGTTCAATGAACCAAACTTAATTCTTTTTTTAAAATATTTTATTTATGGGGCGCCTGGGTGGCTCAGTGGATTAAGCCACTGCCTTCGGCTCAGGTCATGATCTCAGGGTCCTGGGATCGAGTCCCGCATCGGGCTCTCTGCTCAGCAGGGAGCCTGCTTCCCTCTCTCTCTCTCTGCCCGCCTCTCTGTCTACTGTGATCTCTCTCTGTCAAATAAATAAATAAAATCTTTAAAAAAAAATAATAAAATAAAATATTTTATTTATGTGAGAGAGAGAAAATGAGAGAGAGCGCGCTCACACAGGTGTGAGTGCATTGGAGCCAAGTGACGGGGAAGAGGTGGAGTGCAGAAGGGGAGGGTGAAGCAGACTCCAGACTGAGCAAGAAACCAGATGCAAGATTCAGTCACAGAACTCTGGTCTCATGACTTAAGCCCAAGACAGACATTGAACCAACTAAGTCACCCAGGTCCCTTGGAAAGACCTTAATTCTAAACCCATCTTTGCCCTGAGTAACCTGGGGGTAAAGATCATTGATGTATCAATTCATTCACAAAACAAGTATTTGTTTTATACCATTGTGTTCCACGCACTGCAGTTAGTCTTGAAGAGAAAGCTATGGAGGAGATGGAGACGCTTCTTCCCCTCAGATCTGGGGTTAAGTAGCCCGATACAAAGAGACTACATTTCAGCCTGATGGGTGCCAAAGGAGAAAGCTCTGGAGCTCTCCCTGAGCACACAGGAGGGGTCCTACCTTCAGATAAGTAGGAATGAGAAAGTAAGATGAAGAGAAGGTATGTGAGGCAGAAGCAACAGCTCTTGAAAATATAGGGGGGATCTCAGCAAAACAGACTTAAATATTTGATATGTGATGGGGGTGGAGGGAAGCAGCTAGAGTATTATTACCAGGGGAAATTATTTCGTCTTTGAGGGTGGTGAGTCATTGATCACATCTGCATTTTAGAAGGATTACTCAGACTACTGTGTCAAAAAAAAAAAAAAAAAAGGATTGGGGAGGGGCCTGAAGGGGAGAAGCCAACTTCGCTTAATTTAAAACCAGGTGATTTTTCAGATTTTCCTTTCCACCACAAACGTTCCATGATTTGATGAGATAAATCATACAGACATTCTATAAGTAATCACTGGGTCATTCAGAAGAGCCACAGATTATCACAAGGGCTAACATTTATTACAAGCCTACTACAGATCAAGACTTGTTCTGGGCACTTGATATTAATCAATGAGTTTTAAAACCCATCATGACCCTCTGACATATGTTCTGTTATTATTGCCCCCACTTTACAGAGAAGGAAACTGAAATATAGTGAGGGTATTCAGTAAGTGGAAAATGTGGATTTGGTGCCAAGCAGTCGGGTTCCAGTGCCCAGACTTTACATCTTGGGATGGAAATATACTTATTGCTTTCCTTCCCATTATTCAGAAATTTCATGTCCTACAGGAAGTGTTTCCCAGGTGAAATGAGAAGGGATCTTCCTTCATGAGTAGGAGTGACAACGTGTAATCTGTACCCAAAGTTGGGATATATCCAGGTTGGAAAGGAGGAAGATAACTGAGCTGATTTCCTTCAACGTCTGTACTCCGAGACCAATTTTGTTTTGCCATTAATTCTCTTTCCCAATTCCACCACCACCAAATTTAATTGGTTAACGAATGCTTCCTCTTTCTGAGTAATAAAATTAGAGAAAGAAAAGTGTAAGAAGCAATGTGAGCCTGTGAGCATGTCTGTTATAAATGGAGATGTCCTTTTTTTTCTTAACCAAGTGTAATTATTCCTGATTTTCAACTGAACTGAAAGTGGCCTGCTTTGTGGTGTCTGGGTGGCTCAGTCAGTTGGGTGTCTTCCTCTGGCTCTGGTAGGGATCTCAGCATCCAGAAATGGAGCCGCACATCTGGCTCTGTGCTCAGTGGGGAGCCTGCTTCTCCCTCTCCTCCCTACTCCTGCTTTCTCTTGCTATCTCTTTCTTTCTCCAATAAATAAATAAAATCTTTAAAAAAGAAGAAGAAGAAAAGAAAATGGCCTACGTTAAGTAAGTTCAATGCACAACAAACTGGAATACACTTTGATATCCCAGGTTTGGTGGTGCAAAGTGTCATAGGTCTTGTTAAAATTACTCTTAATGACAGTTTGAGAAAGACCAGTAGCTTCTAGGCAGCCTGGTGCTTCAAGTGAATAAATTGTCCATCTTCGTGATTTTTCAGAGAAGAAATGGTCCCTGAAAATTGGGAGCCATTAATATACTAAGACATAAATTCGAAAAAACCACCTGTATTTTAACCTAGCAGCAATGTTCCTGACACACTCAATAGTTTAAATTCCTAACATGTGGGTCCAGCTTGGGGAAATTTATCTAAGTGGTCTGCATTGGAAATGCTTCTTATTTTATTAATTACTTTGGTAAAACATTATTCAAGATCCCAAGAGTCTATTTTTTCCCTTTCCTTTTTGGGTTTTGGTGTTTTCTCTCACTCTCCATCTCAGGTTATTTTATCCCCACCATAGGAAACAAAGTGTTAGGAGTTTACACTTACAAAAACACACACATCACACCATGCAGTGTTAGGACACTTCATATTTCTCTTTTAACAGAGGAATCAGAATGTAAAAGGCAGAGAGAAAGTAAGGACATGTGCGTTAGGAAACTTACTAGGAGGTTGGTAAGAATGGAGGACAGGATGTCAGTGCAAAAGATAAAGATATCTGTGCCACAGATAAAGGTAGGAAGTTGTGATAAGAAGGAACACTCTGAGAGGCTTTGCCCACCATGCAAATGATGTAAGCTTTGTTCTCTAGAGGATGAGGAGCCAGTGAAGATGTTCCAGTAGAGAAGATAACACTTGCTGGGAGCTGTGAAGGGAGAAGGAATGGGGGTGGTAGTGGGAATGACTGGTGGGAAACCAACCAGAAGACTTTCAATAGTCCAGGTAAAAGATGAAGATGCCCCAAAGTGAGTCAGGAGTGTAAGTGGGAAAATGAGAGGATAAATGATTCTAGAATTTTCTTGTTTTTCTAAAAGATTATATTCATTCCTTTGAGGGAGAGATTGAGCACAAGCAGGGGGAGGGGCAGAGGGAAAGGGAGAAGCAATCTCCCTACTGAGCAAGGAGCCCAATGCAGGACTCCATCCCGGGACCCTGGGATCATGAACTGAGCTGAAGGTGGATGCTTAACTGACTGAGCCACCCAGGCATCCCTCACATTTATTTCTTATATAGACTTGATGACTTACATATGGTTAGCTCTATCTTACTGAGGACAAGGAGACAGGTGCAGAGAGGTCAATAATTTGCCTGAAATCACATAGCCAATAAGGGCTAGAATCAACATTCCAACCAATATTTCTGGGAGCTCATGTTACTTCCATTCTCCATGGTGCTCTGGGAGATTGACAAAGTGAGAGGACCAAGAATCGAAGAGGTGGGGGTGCCTGGGTGGCTCAGTGGGTTAAGCCGCTGCCTTCGGCTCAGGTCATGATCTCAGAGTCCTGGGATCGAGTCCCGCATCGGGCTCTCCGCTCAGCGGAGAGCCTGCTTCCCTCTCTCTCTCTGCCTACTTGTGATCTTTCTCTGTCAAATAAATAAATAAAATCCTTAGGAAAAAAAAAAGAATCAAAGAGGTGAGTGGAGCTAGAGAAGTCCTACAGACTGTGGACTGAAAGTGAGGAGAAATTAGGAGTGGGATCATAAAGGCAGCATGATTCCAAACTGTCGGCATGATCGTCACTGCTCGGAGATGAACGATAGAAAAGTGGTTGTTGGAGATCTTAGGAGAGCAGTCTCCATAGTGTGGTGCCCCATTGCTGGTGCGTGAGGGAAGACTTCGATAGATAAGGAGGGGCTGTAAGTACAGATAGCTTTTTTCCCTGAGTCTGGCTGTGGCTGGAAGGAGAAAGATGGAGAGCTATGTCCAGGGGGCTCAGATTTTGTTTGCCTATATAATTAGTTTGGAGATAAGGGAGTTTACCAAATTCTGTGCTGAGAAGGACCCCATGGTCAAAGAGAGGGGTGGCAGATCCAGGAGAAGAAATTACCTATGGAGTAACATCTTTCAGGTGACAAGAGAAATCTCATTCTGGAGAGAAATGGCAGCCTCTGATAAGGGAAAAACTGTACTCTAAGATGGCCAACTAAACCAGCAAGGGGATTCCAGACCCTGTCTCAAAGCCCTTCCCCATTCTCCTTCCCCACCCTATCTCCCTTGCATGCCCCAAAAGTACCAAGTATGCAGAAGTAGAAATAGTGTAAATTATCCTGTCTGCTCGTGCTGGTGGCTCAGACCTTTGGAAATCATTCTTCTCTGAGCCCACCAGTGTTAAATAAACCTCCAATCCTCCAAGGTCTCCTGGCTTCTTCCATCAGGATCCAGTCTACTTTCGGTAACATTTGGTTCCCTGACCGGGAAACCCAACCACGCTGGCCCATTTTTGCCACCGCTTTGGGACAACGGTGGGTCCATGACAGAACGAGGAGTCCTAAGGGACAAGGCACGCCCTGCCTAATTTCCAGCAGTCTCCTGCTGGGTCGCCTCAGACTGCCCCCACCCTGCCGTTCCCACAGGACTCCCACAGGTGAAGACCTGGTCCCAATGTCGGATTCCGGTAAGGCCTGGGACCCCAGTACCCAGTCAGGCCCACCTGTCAGGATGGAAGGGGAAACTGATCACTTCACAGAGACCTCTTAGACGTCTCACAGGTAGGGCTTCCCAGTTAAGGAAGTGCCTCAGGTCAGGAATGTCCTGAAAAAGGGGATCAGAAAGGAATTTCTTTTTTTTTTTTTTTAAGATTTTATTTATTTATTTGATAGAGATTACAAGTAGTCAGAGAGACAGGCAGACAGAGAGGAGGAAGCAGGCTCCCTGCTGAGTAGAGAACCCGATTTGGGGCTCGATCCTAGGACCCTGAGACCATGACCTCAGCTGAAAGCAGAGGCTCAACCCACTGAGCCACCCAGGTGCCCCCAGAAAGGAATTTCTGAAAGGAATTCGACAGGTCAGGGCCTCCTAGGGTGGGAGGAACTGTAATAACTTTGGTGTGAATGCATGAGTGAATGTGCAATTTGGCTTGTCTGGTGGACTGATTCTGTGGCTCCACAGGCAGGCATCCTTAGGGTCCCCAGAAGCCTATGGAGTCCGAGTGGGTCCTGACCTGTTTCCGTAGTGACCTCATAAGGTCTAAGGCGAGCCCGTTCTGGGCACCATTCTGGGGTTTATATGGACTTGCTACAGACAAGAGGGCATCTGACTGGTCTCTCTTCTGAAGGGACACCCACCCTTTTTTGTCTTTACATCAGTGACACAGGGAGAGAACACACAGGGTGGACAAGAAAGCCCTTGCTCATCATGGGTGGGAGCTCTTCAAAACATACATACAGTCTGAGACTGATGCTCAAAAATTTTAAGAAGGGATTCTCAGGAAACTTTGGAGTCAAAACGTCTCCTGGAAAATTAGGCACAGTATGTGAGCCGGAATAAGCCACCTTTGGTGTCAACTGGCCCTCCGAGGGTGCTCTGAGACACCCCCACCAGGTCCAGGTCATTTACAAAATTATGGTCGAGACTCCTGGACACCCTGCCCAATTCCCATTTATTGATTCTTGGCTTCAGATAGCCCCAATTCTTCCCCCATAGGTCCAATTCTGTGCTAATAGGAAGGACCAAAGTAGGATATTTGCAACCGAGGTAAAAGAGCCCAAAGGCTGTGAGGAAGCAAAGCCTATCAGGGAGGCCCCATCTGGAGGCATCAGAGGCAGCAACAGGGATGAGCTCTCGACATGGATGACCCCGTCAAGAAGTGTGGGGACCACAGTCCTCCTCTGACCCAGGGCCTAAAGCTGAACTGCAGGAAGACAGTGCTCTTGCTGCTTCTAAGTGGCATGTGTGGGGAGATCTCTGATTTAGCAGCTCTGATAGCCCCCAGGAAACTTAATCCAGACAGAAACAGGATGTAAAATAACAGGAGCTCTCCTACTTAAATTTAAGGTTGGGGGGGTGGTTCTGGGTGGCTCAGTCGGTTAATCGTCTGCCTTCCACTCAGGTCATGATCCCAGGTGTCCTTCAGGACAGGGACTTTAAAGAATATTCCCAAGCAGCTGCCGAAACTCCCTTTGTTTCTGGGGAATTCCCTGTCTTCTCTGGCCCTTCCCCCCTTGTTGGCAGGAAATCATGGAGACTGCTCCTCTGGAGTTGATGATCTCCTGAACTGGGAACCCTCCCTCTGCCCTCTGGCAGCACTTTGTCTCTTCAGGTTCCTCCATCCCCCTTCTCCCAGTTCTGCACCTTGGGTGCAGCCTGCATTACTGGCTTCTACACCATCCTCGGTGCCTCAGGTACAATGGCTCCTTCTTTCTTCCTGGTCAAGGAGCAAAAAGAGTGTCCCTTGGACCTAAACCACCCACTACAGATTTCCCCACATGTCTCAGGTGAAAATTGACCATGGGGAGGATCCAGGCGGAACATAATTCAGTATTTTTATGAAGTTTGTTGGTTTAATTAAGATAAAAAGTTCTTTTAAGCCAGCAGCAGTAAACGTGAAACTTACTCGGTAGAGGTTTGCCAAAAGTCACATGAGCTCATATTACCTCTGTTGCAATTTGTTAGCAAAAAGATGACCCAAACTGATGGTTAATTGTCTGTCTCAAAGTTTTCATGCATGATTGTTAAGATAGCTTTCAAAGTCTTTGGTAACCTGAAACTTCAAAGTTTTGCTTGGGTGATAAATGAAATTAAATTCATTGGACATCTGGGTCTTTTCCAAACAGGATAAAGTGCTAAGTCATTAATTACTGGACATAGGTTTGTGCTTTTGACTTCTTTATTGGAAAGAAATGAAGGATATTTAAAACTGTTGGTAAACATGTTTTGTGCCTAACTGATTCCCAGATTTGCCATCCAAAGAATTCTGGTGTAACAGTTCACAATTGGTTATTCCTTAGTCTTCACTGGAAATTAAGGTTTCTAAAGAGTGGAAAATTTGGGGCACCTGGGTGGCTCAGTGGGTTAAGCCGCTGCCTTCAGCTCGGGTTGGGATCTCAGGGTCCTGGGATCGAGTCCCGCATCGGGCTCTCTGCTCAGCAGGGAGCCTGCTTCCTCCTCTCTCTCTGCCTGCCTCTCCGTCTACTTGTGATTTCTCTCTGTCAAATGAATAAATAAAATCTTAAAAAAAATAATAATAAAAATAAATTTAAAAAAAGAGTGGAAAATTCTGCTTACTGTAACTAAGACTGATGGAAATAAGGGAAACAACCCTATATTTGGAAAAGTAGGAGATATGTAAGAAAGATAAGGAATGGGAATGCATTCTTGTTGAAGGTAAAAGAAGGTAATTTTGTCCTAAATGAGATGGTTGTATGGAAAGAAATGACTTGGGACAAAATCTCAATGTAAAGGAAAGTAAAAGGAGGTTTGTGGAGGGAAAACTTTGGAACAGCATTTTAGATGTGGTCGGGGTGGACCAAGGTTGAAATGAATGGATTGTAAAGTACATTGGTATAAGATTGAAAGTCTGCTTTCTCTCTGTTCAAAAAGACAAAGTATTCTCCATTTGTTGGTCTGCTCTTGATTAGAAAATACAAATCATTGTTTTCTCTCTGCCTGCCTAGAAAAACCAGTTTCTACGTCTTGCCTTTATCAGGTCTTTAACACCCTAGTCCTATGTAGGCATGTGCTTTAAAAGGTTCTAAGGTTTTAACAAACTTCCCCAAGATTTAAATCATGAACAAAATCTTGTTACCTAATTAGGCTTGCTTGTTTGGTATGTTACGTTCTGGTTCTGGCTATTGAAATGTTATGGATCATAGAATAACTGAGTTTCCTTGTCCATTGTATCATAGTGAACTCTCCTATGAGATCATTAACAATGTCCATTTCTGAGTTTTTTGTCCTTTATAATTGTTCTTATTGTCTTGCAAAATGAGTTTCATCTTCAAAGAGGTTCATATAAAGGACTTTTAGGACAATACAGGTATTCAGTATCTTTAAGATCAGAACTGAAATAGCAAAAACTTCCAGAACTAAGTAAATGCTGCATTCAAACTGAACAAGAATCAATAACATGGTACCAAATGAACTAAAAAGACAATTATAGTTTTGTGATCCTTGTTTGAAAAACATTGCTGGTTCCTTAATGTTCACTTCCTGATTAAGGAAACTTAAGATTTCTATGACTTACAGAAACATGATAAAATCATCATTCATAAGCAAATTAAAGCATTCAACTTTTCTATCTAAACCCTCTGAAACTCAAAAGGTCTCAGCAAATATACCTTCTTCCATGGCAGTCTTAGTCATTTGCATAAGTTCAATAAGAATCTGTTCTTGTAACAGGACACTGTTGAAAACATTGGTTATTTTACCAAGGCTTTGCCTGGAATGTCTTATTTGAGAGACAAGCATAGACTCAGATATGACCAAAGAGCTTTAAGGAATGGAGGTTGACTTTATTAAACATGGAGCCAAAAAGCCCCTTGGAACTGTTGGCCTGACACCTTGCTTCCAGAGTTCCCAGCAGTCTCACCAGGTGAGTAAAGAATATCACTTCCTGGCAGGTGTGGGAACCTCAGGATACCCTGGGGACCTCAGGAAGAGGAGTCTGCCTAAATCTACAGGTATTGCAAGCATGTCTGATGGCAAGTACGTGGCTTGGCTTCTGGTCTGGAAACGAAAAGTTCCACCTAGAGATTACTTATAAGAAGTTCCCGCAAAGCAGATTCTAAAATATTTGTATGATCGCTCACTGTTCTTGCTGAGCTTATGTAAATAATGAGGCTAAGTTTGTTAAAACTGGACTTGTTTTCAAATAAATTAGTCCTGATTTGGCTATCTCTGGAAATCAGGGTTATTTTAGAGAGAAGAATCTTCTATAAATAACCTACCTTTGTGGGTGTTAAATTCTAGATTTTGATGTCTTTAAATGTTTGTTGTTTACCTAACCTAAACAGCTGAAGGTAAACTTCAGAGAAGTTGTGCAATAGCTCATTTAGACAATCTTCTTGCTTTTTATTCTGTGGGCATAATAATAACAGGACCCTATGGCATGTGATTAAACAACTGGAAATTGGGATTGATTTCCCAACAATTGTATAACTTATCACCTTGACCAATTCTATGTGGCTGGGATAATGAAATCATTCCTAAAAGCCAGAACATACCCCACTCCATAGGGTTAACTATGGACTTGTGGAGATAATGGATGACCCCACTTTCTTTATGATTGGATTGGATAATGTACTTGGGAATGCCCTTAACCTCTTGATAAGTCCTCCCCCACTTGCCAGTGATTCCTTGTGGTTATGATATTAAGGCTTTACCCCAAATACATCTTCCTTAATTGTTTTATTCCTTAGTCATATTTATCCTAGAAGTCGCCTATATTGAGATACAATTGCAAAGAAGGGCTTTAGCTAGGCATACAAGAGTGCTCCTGGTAAAAGAGGCCTCAAAGCTCACTATGGGATAGTCCCTGACTGTAATGACCTCACATCAGGTCCAGAGTGTCTTAGAAACCAAAGGCCATCAATGGATGCTGGAGGCCAACTTACTAAATACCAGGCTACACTTATATATATGCCTGAAATAATACCTCAACTGTCAAACTTTAAACCCAGCTATCCTTATGGCTGGACCTGAACATTGTACTTCTATAGAGCATAACTGTTGGAGGTCATCAATCTTATTTATTCCAGTCAACTGGATTTAAAAGATTCCCATAGCTATAATTAAGCTATGGGACTATAGCTTAATTATAGGCTCTATGGCAGCCCCTCCCCCCCCCCCAAAATAAGTAGGCTTAGAGGAGACCTTAAACAGACTGGAAACTTAGAAGTGTCCCAACTGTTCCAGGCCCTGGGAAAAACTCTAAGGTCCATCTCCTGAAAAGCTTTAGAAAGGACCCCCCCAAACCACAGTAGACAGGGCCCCACACTGTTGTTCTAACCACCCCTACTGCCCTTAAGGTCTCAGGTATAACCCAATGGGTCTACCACTTTAGAGTAAAGAAGGCTCACCAGTCAGACAAATCACACCAGTGGAAAGTCTAACCAGACCCTATGGACCTGCTCTGGCTCCACCTTCAGTGAGACCCCCACCAACTGATGGTCCCTGGCTGTCATCCATCACTCACCTAAGGAGTCAGACTTTATGCTGTTGATCGGACTTTCTCCCAGAAACTTATTATTGTTATTGCTTATTGGGCAACCTTAGGATGGATTGCTAAGATCATAGAAAATACTGTTACCAGGCAAGCCACTGCCCAGATACTAGTCTTGTAGGGCTATTGGTCCATAGTAGATGATAATGATGCCTTCTAAACTAGGTGTTTAAGGGGGCATCAAAGAGGGGAAAGATATGGGGAAAACTGTACTCTAAGATGGCCAACCAAACCATCAAGGGAATTCCAATCCCTGTCTCAAACCCCTTCTGGGTTCTTTCCTACCCTGTCTCCTGCACGCACCAAAAATACCAAGTATGCAGAAATAGAAGGGTATAAATTACCCTCTCTGCTTGTGCTTGGGGCTCAGACCTTTGGAGATAACTCTCCTCTGAGCCTGCCAGAGTTAAATAAACTTCTGATCCTCCAAAGTCTCCAAGCGCTGCTTGGTTCTTCTCTCAGGATCCAGTCCGCATTCTGTAACACCTCCATCTTGGTTTCCAAATTTAGTCTCCTTTCTGTGTGACTAGGAGTGATTCTTTCTCTGTTGTCTTAAAGGTGACCTAATTGGTTCCATGACTTTCTTTCCTTTTTTTTTTTTTTTAAGATTTTATTTATTTGACAGAGAGAGAGAGAGAGAGACAGTGAGAGAGGGAACACAAGCAGGAAGAGTGGGAGAGGGAGAAGCAGGCTTCCCACCGATGTGGGGTTGGATCCCATGACCTCAGGAACATGACCTGGGCCAAAGGCAGTTGCTTAAGGGCTGAACCAAGCACCTGGTTCCAGGTGGACTGGACTTGGACTCTTTATGTATGCTCTTGAAAACCATTTGATATCTCTAAAGCCTAATTCAAAATTCTGCTTCTGAAGGGAAGTGCCAGACGACAAAAAAGAAGTTCTAATATGATTCCTGGCTTTACCAGAAACGTTTTGTGTGATCCCGGTTTCTTCATTTTTGCTCCTTACCTCCTTAGATCCCTGAAATCTTGTAAGGATTCCAGAGATCATTGTGTTCATCTTTACATCTGTCTCGTGCTTAGCACAGTTTTATACACACTGTGGGGATGTAAAACCATGTTGGTCTGCATCTGTTTTGATCCTGAGAGCATCAAGTTGTCTGTGAACCTCTTAAGGAAGACTTCCATTTTTATTGCATGGGAGGAAAATATCTCCCTCAGTATTTAATCCCTGCAATGTATATGCTAGAGGTGAGCTCATATCATAATACCTAAGCAGCTTTTCTTGTATTTCTCATTAGGTGAAATTATAACAAGGACTAAATAGACTGTGGTTTAGTAGTAGACGGCGCCTCTCCCAGAAACTGCTGGTTCCCCTCTCCTTCAGACTCTGCAGATGTCCTTTCCTCAACAGGCAACAAGCTGGGACAGAGTAATTGTTCATTCTATATGTATCAGTAAGTTGTTTGCAAGTGGCCATTACCAAAATGAGTTAATTAAATAATGGCATTACGATGGTGAGTTGATGTAGAATTTGACCGAGGGACAAATCCATTAACATGTTTCTGCTTGCTTCCTATTTTAGAATTCGATCAGATTAAGGCAAAACTGAGTCAAATTATCATTTAGTTCAACATAAACTGAAGACAAGAGGTGCCTTCTTCTATGTGGAAAACCTATTCTATCCGATGTTTAAGTTAAATGAGATGTAATAGGCATATATTTGGTACATATAAGATGATCCAGCTAGCCTGTGGTTGCAGAAATAAACAGCTCCCAGAAGAAGGGAAGAAGAGGAGACATGTCCAGGAGACATATTTTTCATATAGTGGCTGATTTTTTTTCAAACTCTTTATAGGTTGCTTGATATTGTGTAGTGACTTTCCTCATATCGTATCTCTACATGTAAAGAGATGTTGACCCACCTTCCATCTCAATAGCTCTTAGTCTTAAGCAGTAGGGAAGGCAGAAATCCCAGAATGGAGCTGTCAGGAAGTTCTCTGCTCCAACCTGACCCAGAGATAAGAGAAAAACCTACTCCAAGATGGTGGACCAAACCAGCAGGGAATTCCAGTGCCTGTTTCAGAGCCCTTCCCGGTTCTTCTTCCCTACCCTATTTCCCATGGCGCCATAAGTAAGAAGTATTCGGAAGTAGAAAGGTATAAATTACACCCCTGCTTGTGCTTAGGGCTCAGACCTTTGGAGATCACTGTCCTCTGAGCCCACCAGTGTTAAATAAATCTCCGACCCTCCAACCTCTCTGAGGGCCAGTCCAGGTTCCCTCACACCAGGACAGAGCTGAATACCAGTCCCGTCTCTCCTGCAGTGGACAAAAAGATACATCTGGCTGTCTCACACTGTATTCTGCATGTGTGCCTCAGTAGACAGTCTGGTGGTCAACCGTGTTTGGAGCCCAGGGGAAGAAGAAGAAGGAGAAGGGACTGCCTCTCTGCAGAGTGGAACAGCCTTCCTGAATCTGTAGAAGTCTTCATCGCGGCGAGTCCTTGGCGGCCATGCGCCTGAGGGGCTGTCCATCCGCAGAGACATAAAGCAGCATTCTTGGCCGCGTGTGATCAATAAATATCCTTTGGCCCCTCTGTGAATAGCAAAGAGGGTGACCTCAGTGTCACAGAAAATTTCTAATTTGGATAATTACATTCTGCTTCTCTCTGTCGCTCCCGTGGCTTAAATAGAAAACGGAATTCTTCATTTTTGTTCGTCAGCGGCCGCTTAAGTGTCACTGCTGTGAGGTGTCACTGTGGGTTGTTGAACATCTGCTGTGCCCCACTTCGGAGGTGGTTGCATTTTAATTGAATTTTGCTTTAATTGACTTGAACACACTACATAGTAATAAATCTGTTTGCAAAATGCTCTTGAGTCTCTTAAAATACGGAGATTCACAGAAATGGGAAAACACAATAATTAGCTTTACAAAGGATATTTTGGGGATACATTTTTCTTCACAGATATTTGGTGAAACAAAGTCTATTACTGAGCATTTTCCATAAAGGTACAGTAAAATGCACATTATTTTTCTTGATGAAGCTGACAGTTTTTAGATAGCAAATCAGCCAATCAGTGAGTACATTCCCCACGCCTGCCTAGCACAGGACTGGGCTCTGACTCTTTGTAAAGAGGTGCCAAACAGATCTAAGAGTAAGTTTTTTTCTTGTGGAGGTCCTGTCTATTCTGCTACGGGAAGCATTGGTGGATACCAAAATACTGTGTGGGGGGAGAGTATAGGATGATCGTGGCAGCGAACCACCATGCCTCCCTCCATCCTCTTATAAATATCAAACATCCCACTATTAAAATTCTGGGGAAGATCCCTTGAAATGCAAATTTATGTCTTGAGAGGACCACAAAACTATTGACTAGTCTTGCCAGTTTTTCTTTCAACATTTACTGAGAGCCTTCTATGTAGGGGGAAAACTTGCCTGTGGTATTAGCAGTATGGGGCAGGTGAGGAAATTGTCTGCAAATTGGCTGAGGTTGCACGTTTGGTAAATACAAGAAAGGGGATTCGACTCTTGTCAAACTGTTGCTGTTTCATCTCCCCACCTGGCATTCCTGCTGATCAATTAAGTGTGGACTTTGTCCCATAGGCTGTGGGGAATGCAAACTCATCCATAACTACAATGCCATATGACAAGAACCCTCACTGAGAGGTGTAGACTGTGGCACCAGACCTGGAAAAAGGGAATGACTAAGTCCGCCTTGGGAGCATCTGAAAAAGATTTACAGAAGAGGTGGCATTTTAGATTGGGTCTTAAAGGGCAAAGAGGGGATAAGTTTCAGAGCACAGTCGGATTTTATAAAAAGTTCTTGAGCTTTAGAATCAAGACAACTGAAGTTGGGAGTCCTAGTTCTAGCCCTTAGTCATTCTATGAATTTTAGAAAGTTTTAAAATTTTTCTAAGCATGATTTCCCCCCCTTATTTTCAAAATGCGAAAAAGAACTAATTTCTAGGCGTATTGAAGGAGAAATGAATAACACAATGGCTTGGTACACGGTGGACATTCAGTGATGACAAGCCACCTTACCTTCTCCTTTAATAAGCAGAGAGAGGGGTGCCTGGGTGGCTCAGTGGGTTAAAGCCTCCGTCTTTGGCTCAGGTCATGATCTCAGGGTCCTGGGATTGAGCCCCGCATTGGGCTCCCTGCTCAGTGGGGAGCCTGCTTCCCCCTCTCTCTCTGCCTGTCTCTCTGCCTACTTGTGATTTCTGTCAAATAAATAAATTAAATCTTTAAAAAATAAAATAAAATAAAAATAAGCAAAGAGAGTAACATGTGCAAAGGTTGATGAATGTGAGAGACAGAAATTGGGTTTGGCTCCAGTAGAGGAACGGTGGGGGATCTGGAAAGGGTTAGTTAGGTGTTCTGCAAGGAGCTTGTATTTTATCCTATAGAAAGTCAGGAGCCATTAGTCATTTGCAAGCAGAACAAGGCTATGATCAGCTTTCTATCTCAACACGACTGGTGTCAGTGGGAAGACTGGATATAACGGTGACAAGAAGGTCAGTTAGGAAGCAGTTGCAATGAGACAACTGACAAGTTTTGAGCCCCAAAACCCAGATAGTGAAAGTAGAGCTGGGAAAAGGATGGTCAGTAAATACAATGCTACTGCATTTTTTGACTTACATAAATTAAAGGGGACTTGAGATTTGTAATCAATGGATATATGTAAATGGTGCTGCTAGTAATCACTTTAGGGGAAGTATGGGAAGTTTGGGAAGGAAGGATTACTAATCTTATTTTACATAATAGAATTTGATGAGCTTTTGAACTTAGAAATTAAGGCAAAACAATGTCTCTATATAAAAAAAAAACTTAAATCAGCCCTCTGTACTTTGTACCAGAATGTACTAGATGTTAAGGAAAGGAACTAAGGAATGGGAGTTGGAAAGCTCTGAAGGACCAGAAGTTATGGCAGAAAAGGCGGGAAAAGAGAAAGCTTTGAGAGGGCACAGTAGGCTCTTACCAAGGTGGTTTCCAGGAAATCCCTGAAGGGAAATCTCCCACCTAAGCCTGCCCGGTACACAATTTACTAGAGAGGAGTAAGCATAAACCATTCCTGACAACAGTAGGGTGTGCAGAGTTTGTCTGGCAGTGTGCCAGCGGCCTATCTGAATTGCTGATGGTTGATGATGAACATTTGTATTTGAATTGCTGATGAAGTAGGAGCCAATTTTGGTATATCAGGGTTCAGATGTATAAGGAAGTACCTCCAATCTTAGCGAAAAAAGGGATCTGGCATCCAAAACATTAAATATCTGTTACTAAGATCCTTATTCATCTCTTTTCCTAACCTTAACTATAGTCTCTTGAGGAATCTCGGCTCATCAGTCCTCAGGCCACTCACCAAGAGTCAATTAGAGATTTCAAGGAGAGTGGACTGAATGCAGAAGATTGACCTTGGGGACAGGTATTCCAGACAGCAAGGTTTTACAGGCTAAGAGGCATAACTCAGTGGTTAGGCTTCTTTGCAAGCAGGAGGGGAAAAAAAATAGCTGATTTAAGTTTAAAAAAAAAAAGGAATTCAGAAAAAAAGAATGTCGTTGAGGTGACTTTCAAGTTCAAATCAACAAGTATGCAGTAAGGACTGGGTGGAGAGAAGCTGGGATATGGATAACAAAATCCAACGGACAATTTCTTCAAAGTGCCATCACCGGAATGGTCCAGTTCCTTGCATCAGTCTTAGTGCAAGAGTCAGATTACCAGGAAAAAAAATCCCTCTAAGGACCTAATGTGCGATGGCAGAGTATCTTGGTGGTTATACACATCAAGTCTGTATCCAGTGAACAAGGAAGGGCTAATTGTCCCAAGCAAACTTGGGGCGTAATGATACAATAGGGATCAGATGCTAATCAGGGGAAAATCACTGTGTCCAGAACCCCTGTCTTCAGGGTATCGTGCTGATAAGGAACGCAATCCCAGGAGACCTTGCTGGTCCCAGTGGGGACAAAGCAGTGGGCATAGAATCTGAGAGGTCTGGATTCCTCATATGGCTCCTGTCCAAAACAAGTGTAGTTGACTGCCTACACTCCTTTCCAGGACTGAATTTGGAATTCAAATCAAACATTATTTGGATGGAAGAGATATGACTTTGCTGGGCTGTTTCAAAGAGCACATCAAAGGAGCTCTTTGTAAATAAATCATACCGTTATAAGTGTTACATAAATCTTGAAGGACTGTAACTGCTCTTCAATATGCAACTGGGTTATGTTCCAATTAATAGCAAATGCCAGGACATTGCTCAATGTATTTTTTGCTTTTCCTTTTATCCTTTCAAGAGGTGAAAATGTTGATTTCCATGCACTTGGGAATCAAGGATCAACTCAATCTATTCTTCTGCTCATCACCTTCCATGCTATCCCATATTTTAATACTCTCCCAATGCAAATTTAGCTTTTTCCCGTGCAAATATGGGTCTTTACCACAAATACTGGGTTATTTTCAAATCAGAGAAGAACACAGATTATTGAAAGATAAAATACTGTGGTAATGGCTCTTTCTTAAATAAACAAATTTCACACACAACTGGAAATGTATCTCGTCGGTAAATGTAAGTAACATACCACCAGCATACAAATCCACACGTTCACACTACGGCTGTTCCTTCTGCTTCTGTTGTTGCTACTTCTGGAGGGCAGGAGACCATCCAAGGCTGAAATGTCCATTTGTGACCAGCCCTTTTTTTTTATTTTTTCTTTTTTAAAAGATTTTATGTTAAGTAATCTCCACACCCAACAGGGAGCTCCAGCTTACAACCCCAAGTCCAAGAGTCACATGTTCTACCAACTGAGAGAGCCAGACACCCTTGTGACTAGCTCTTCTTTCCCCATAGGACAGAGGACCCTAAGATAGACTGCTATTTGCAGATCTTGAATTATATAAAATATGTGCTCACAGCCTCATGATCTGTCTTTACTAAAAATTTTCAGGAGTCCCCAGTTGCCACTCTGATCTCCCTGCTGCTGCTGTTCCCCAATAAGCCACAGCTTTGGTGTGAAGACAATGCCAGTTCTTATGTAAGATCAGCAGTATCTCATCTTAGTGCTACATTGGATCAAACGTGAAACTATTTAGCCAAATATTCTCATGAAGTTTAGGACTAAAGAACCTCCAGATTTCAACTTCTGGACTACTTGCTTTTGCTGGTAGAAAGCTCTTCAATGTTGCATATGACGCTTGTGACTACCTACTTGACTAAGTCTATTTCCCCTTATGAGAATAGATAAACCCATTTCTGAAGAATGATTTCTGACTGGTTTCTAGGGGTAACATTTTTTAAAAAAAGGAGAAAAAGTGCAAAGGCTCATAGCAGAGCAACAGGAAGAGTGTAAGACCACCATCTTTATAAATCTATGGATGGTAATTGTATTTAGGGCAAAGGAAGATGACTGAGGGATGGTGAGGGACCTGAGAAGTCCATCTGCTTTGTATAAGTAGAATTAGATATGTCATCAAGTCATTCATTGATTCACATTTGGTAAGTAGACAATGACCTACCTTATTTAAAAAAAAATAATTATGTTGTTTGATAGAGTGTGGGTGGGAGGAAGGGGCAGGAGAGGGAGAAGCAGATTCCCCATTGACCAGGGAGCCTGACACAGCACGTGATCACAGGACCTTGGGATCACGGCTGAGCCAAATGTAGACACTTGACCCCTGAGCCACCCAGAAGGTGTCCCAATGTCCCACATTCTGATAGAATACCAATTTCACTGAAACTGGACTTGTGTATTTACATAATGGATTTCATACCTTAGTCCAGTTGAAATTTCCTTGAAAATATGCCAGTATAAATGAATGAAGATAAATATATCTATGTATGTGGTTCCTCCGTACCATTCTAGGGAAGGCTTTTTCTAAAAATATTTGCTCAGAATGTCTAAGCAGAAAAATTTTGTGAGAGTCACAGAAATTTCAGCAATCTAGGTTTTATTTCATTTTCCAAAAATGAATCAACCAAACAAATATAAAGTTCCAAGTTATTTCTGTATCGTAAGAGTGTAGTTGTATTTCAAGTTGCCAGCCTTCTTCATATGTAATAAACATGGATCCTCACTGTGCCTGTGAAAATCTATACTAATACTTTATACTTTATTAGTATAGATTTAAATATAAAGGATTTATATCTGAACAGCCAACTAATTCTATCACTAATGTCAGACTTACTGACATACCACTTCTTTAAAAATGCAGAATATTGGAAGTTCAAATATGTATTTTCTAGAAGAGATGCTGCATTTTTCATGACTTGAGTCAACTTGAGAGGTAGACTAATTTTTTATAAAAGAAAGATTATTTTATATTTCCTGGGCTTTCTTTTTTCTGAATAAGATTGGCCATTTATGGGGACTCACCAATTGGTTGTCCTTTCGTAGACCGCTAATGTAGAACCTAACTTTTGGTTGGAAGAGTCATCTTTGGATTTCCAACATGGCAACTTGTCAGAGACTCTCACTAAGAGCCATGAGTTAGTCTTTTTTTTTTTTTTTTTTATCAGAAATTACAGATGACCTCATATGGGACTTGTTTTTCCATCAGGCACATAGAATCAGCTTTAGTCGAGTGCTTCTCATTATGCTATTCGATACCTCATTATAACCCGTGAGGTTTGGGAAACAAAAATACAATTCAATACAGTTTTTGAGTTCTTAAAAGACTTAATTAAAGGCCTGAAAATTATGAAGGAGGTATCAATTGTTAGGTTCCCTTTTGGATATTCTAGACATTGAATGGCAACCCATTTTCATTCTACCTGAGAGATTTTTTGTGATTCCCTGTGTTGGACGTCTGTGTACATTAGGGTAGCTATCAATCTAAGGATTACATAATTAGTCAAATTAATGGCTACTTATGACCAGATTTTTGGCAGAGGGATGGTGTGTGTCTTTTTTTTTTTTTTAAGATTTTATTTATTTGACAGAGGGAAACACAGTGGGAGAGGGAACACAAGCAGAGGGAATGGGAGAAGGAGAATCAGGCCTCCTGCTGAGCAGGCAGCCTGATGTGGGGCTCGAACCCCGGACCCCAGGACCTGAGCCGAAGGCAGGCGCTTAATGACTGAGTCACCAGGCACCCCTGGTGTGTGTCTTTTTCTTCCCCAAACCTTTGACCTATAGCTTTCTCGAAATAGCTGTTTTAAGGGACTGGTCTAGACTCTTGCCTGCCCTTTCTGAACAAGCTCCCCTTTATCTCAGGCACCCTAAGTAAGTGAGTAAGGGAGCTTTACTTTCAGAGCCCACCTTAAGTATATCTGGCTCAGGAGCAAGAAGAAAATAACTCTTCCACCAGAAGCAGAACTTTCTTTTACCTGCTGACTGTGGCCTGAAATTCTTTTCACAGGAATCAAAGTATCTCATTTCACAGCTAGAAATCAAGGGCAAGCACCTGGAAGAATTAAGCTTCAGTGTAGACGAGATTGAGTCTAACTGCAAGTGTTGCTTGTGGGCGTTGATTATGTAGGCTTGAAAACAGAAAGATGGACCAATAACTGTGAGGGTGGGAGGCAGTCAATGATGGGCAAGCAACAGTACAAGAGAAGTGCCAGGGGAAATAGCCTGGTAGCAGATGGCTGGAAAGCTAAGAGAGCTAAGAAAGCTAAGAGAGCTGCTACCGCAGCTCTGTCCTATTGGGCAACTCTCTAATAACAAATGGACAAATAGATCAGAGGAAGTTTAGAAGAGGCAAAATGGAAAGGTGTGGGCATTTATACTTGTGTATATGCCTGGCTAAGATGTTTCTGGAAAGCTGTGAAAATTGGAAGGATCCTAAACCATCATTTTTGAGGCAATATTTTGGAATGTGCAAGAATCTTGAGGCCAAGCATTTATACTCCAATCAAAGTGTTTGGAATGTTTGCAACAGAGTGTGAAATGAACTCATGGTATGAACAATCAGTTTCCTGAATTATACTTATGTTCATGTGCCTGGGATTAAAATACTGAAGAAAAATCACATTTTGAATCTCCTAACATACTGGGGAGACTTTCTGATCTGTAAGAGACAATAAAAGCATGGTTTTTATATTTCGGGGGACCCTTGTGTGACACAGTGGTAAGACTTACTCAAGAGGAGGGATCCATATTATTCAGGTTATCAAGAGTTTCTTGTCACTGAAACAAACCATGTGGCAGAACTGTGTCACCAAGATATCCTAGAACAATGAGCAGTTCCTAACAAAGGAGTTGTCTCTGGCCAGTACATGGACTAAATATTCAAGGCAAGTATCTTGCCTTAAGAAAGGCAAATGAGAAAGGAAAGACAAAGGCAAATTATAATTTGTCTGAAAACTGAAATAAAAATTAAGATAAGTTGGAAAGTTTTTGAAATGTGATAAGACAGATTAATTAATGGTAGTACTCAAATGAGAACTCAAAATGAGTTCAGTGAGAACATCATATTAAAGTAGTCTTTTCCTTGGGGATAAGACTTATCGTTTCAAGGAACATGGAAACATCATAGACACTTAACATATTTTGATGTGTTCTTCATCTATTTGATGAAGATTTCCATGACGGCCTTATGGATATGTTGTTGACATGAAAGTATCATTAGTGAGTTATGACAGTTATACAACCACAGTTGATGCTAAGGAATGATACCATGTGGGTCAGTCACTTCCAGAGCAAATCCTGAGGAAAGTACAGAGCGCTGCTGGTGAAGCAGCATCTTCAAAAAAGTATTAGAGGCTCTTCCTTGATTTCATCCTATTTGATAACATCAGTGATTTGGATAAAGTCCCAGAAAGCAAGATTATCCAAATCTCAGAAGGTAAAATGAAGAACAACGATTTATTCAGTAGAAAGAAACTATGCAACAGATTACACAATTACAATGTATTATTTCCACGAGCTAGAATACTGGATTGAAAGTCTGAGAGTGAAACTTAATAGAAATAAATGTAAATTCATGTGTTTTTTGGTTAAAAAAAAATAACTCCAAACATGTGCTTTGGAAATGTAGTTTAGAAACAGAACAAAGACAACTATCATATGATCTCCCTGATATGAGGAAGTGGTGATGCAACATGGGGGCTTAAGTGGGTAGGAGAAGAATAAATGAAACAAGATGGGATTGGGAGGGAGACAAACCATAAGTGACTCTTAATCTCACAAAACAAACTGAGGGTTGCTGGGGGGAGGGGTGTTGGGAAAAGGGGGTGGGATTATGGACATTGGGGAGGGTATGTGCTTTGGTGAGTGCTGTGAAATGTGTATACCTGGCGATTCACAGACCTGTACCCCTGGGGATAAAAATATATGTTTATAAAAAAAAATTAAAAAAAAAAGAATAGAGTTCAGGCATGAAACAAATAATTCCTTCACTCCTGGAGTACTGTATTTGATTTTCTTAGTGGCACATTTTATGAAAGACATTGACAAATAGTGAAGTATTTAGAGGTGGTTAGAGCAGTCTATAGAGCCCATACCTACTGAGGAGAAATAAAAGATAACATGCTACTTAGGGTTGGTAAGAGAAAACAAAGAAAGGCCATAAGATGAATACTTTAAAATACAAAATTTAAGAGCTTTGCTACAGAAGTGAGAGGATAAATTTGTTTTATATTGCCACAAAGGAAAGAACCATAATCACTAAGTGACAGATTCCAATTCTGTCTGAAAAAATATGTATCTAAATAACTAGACTTTATGTCATGGACTGAGAGAGGTCTACAGGAGATGTACCACAGCACAGAGACAGTAATGAAGACATGGGAGTAAGTAGAAGGAGAGGATATAGATGACAAGGAAAAGGGTACCAAGGATGGATTCCTGACACTGGGGTCCCTGAGGAAGACAATGCAAAGGATATTAAGGAGAAACTCCAGAACTAGGAGGAGGCAGAAAATAATATCATTTCTTAGAAGCCAGAAGAGGACGCCACAAATAAACAGAATGATCAACAGCATTGGACAGTCAAGAGAGGTCAAGTAAGTCAAGAACTGAAAAGCAATCTTTGAATTTCACAAACATAAGGTCACTGGTTATCTTAGTGATGCCAGTCACACTATCAGGATGGAAGCCAAAGTACGGAGAGTTGCAGGACAATGATATGTGAGGTAGAGGAGCAGGGAGTGAGTTATCCTTTTCCAAATGTCATCTGAGAAGTTCCAGAGGAAGGAAAATGAGGATGAAAAGGATTGTATGTTGGTGTTCCTTCCTGCTGGATTGAGATGTTGAAGTGTTAACCAGTAATGTGATAGTATTTGGAGATAGGCTGATGATATTTGGAGATGGGCAGATGGAAGTAACTGGAGTTAGATAAGATCACGAGAGGAGTGGCCTCATAAGAAGAGGAAGAAAGAGCAATTCTTCTCCCATTTGAGGACACATCCACAAGCCAGGAAAAGAACTCTCACCAGAATATGATTATACTGGCACCGTGATCTTAGACTTTCAGCCTCCATAACTGTGAGAACATTAATTTCTGTGGATTAAGCCACTCAGGCTATGGTATTTTTTTATGGCAGCCTGAGCTGACTAAAACAGACAATAATCAAAATAAGGTCTGGTTAAGGGAAAGGCTCTTAATTTAATTTTTTAGGATGGACAAGATTGAGCACATTTCTGAGCAAAAAGGAAGAAATCAATGGCAAAGGAAAAATTGGGGAGACAGTAGATAGCATGGATCATTAGTGGAGCAAAATTACAAAGGAATTAGTAGGAAGTGGGACCAAGAGCATGACTTGGGTATTGATCTAAAAAGTAGGAAGAACACATACTGGGTGTGTACGAAGCAATTTTCAAAATCGTTACTCATCATTGATTGTTGAAGTGTTTAATAGTCTGCATTCGGGAAGTGCTCGAAGAAAATAAAGTCTCAGGCTGGAAAAGAGTAAATTTCTACAAAATGCTTAATTACATGAGCTATGTTGGTAGACTACTGGTTTTCCAGGAATTATTTTCCTCCAATTATAGGAATATCCACCTATTTCCAGGGATAATGAAAAAAATTTATTTTCGTTATAGCTATACAGTGAAAAGAAAAGTGAGGTTGGTAAAAGCCAGACACATAGGTCTATAGTAGTGAAAATAAATAACATATTACTGATGCTGCACAATACTCAGCCAAAAGCATTTTCTAAAGATTTCCAATGTAAATCTGAGTGTCAGAATATTTTGCAATGAGGAGAATGATTTTACCACTCCTGGGTTGCTAACAGCCCATTTCATAAAAGGTAAACCCTTATTTCAGTAATTGTTCTTTTAAAAACACATTTACTGTTGTCTGGGCTCTATTAATCTATGCTGATGGCCATCATTAGCACAATTTAACCCTGACTTTACCTGCTTCCATGGCTCAGGGAAATCCAAGTCTCCCCAAGTGACACCTAGCACCTCTCAGGTATATAGATAACATTTGTTAGTTCAGGTTTTATTGCTGTTTAGCATTTGTCCAGCAAGTAAAAAATGTGAGAATCAAACCATGATGGTTTTGTATGGACTCATCTATATAAAATATAAATAGTCTGATTAAAGATAATCATCCAATCGTCCTGATTGCAAATAGAGGAAGTTTTAAAATACTGCCATCTACTGTAATAGCCACAAATTGCATAGGCATTTTATGAACTGAGACATAAGAGAAAATATTTTACCATGTCATACCCAGCTATAACACTAAACTGTTGAAGATGATTTGAAATAATAACTAAGTTATTGTTCTTCTTAAGTGTTATACTATGAAAGGTATATTTATTTATTCATTGTTACAAGACTTTCTCGAGAATAGTCACACTTATTCAAAGGCAGTGGTGGAGAGAACCTGTAGGCTCTGACAAGGGATGCCTCATGTGCAACTAACATGCTTAGTGTACTACTTCTGCTAGTGGCCAAGAACCTCCTTCTGTGAGTCACTAAGTAACAATTACTTGGAACTTTGAATCTAAGCTTGGTTTAAAGGAGCGACTTACACAGCCTTCAGTGAGACTAAAAAGCTTTTTGTCTGGCTCTCAGAAATCCTTGAGAATCTGGGTTCAAGGGAGGTCAAATAATTATATCATAATGCATAAAGTTAATTCATCTTTTTCTGCAGATTGTATTATAAAAAAGTTGCTTTCAACAGAATAATTCACTGATTCTTTTTATATCTCATTTGAGTGTATGTATTCGGTGGAGAAATTTTTATGAGAATATTATCTGTAAGGCCTCTATCACTCTAACATCATGAAAAAGTGACCTTGACTGAATTAAATAAAAAGAATATGCTTGCATTGTTAAGTCTCCGTTTGTCTAGGGACAAAAATGTTCTCTAAATCTCAATCATTTTTATCTGTTTGCCTCTCCTGCACTGGAGTGTATGATCTATCCTGTGATTTTGCAGTTATTGTCCATAATACACATCAAGGAGACATATCTTAGGATTTCCACTGGCAAGACAAATATAAACAAGCAAGATCAATAGCTTGATAACCCCATGGATCAGAACTTTGGAGTCTTAATGTTTACCTATTATCTTTCACAGGTTTCTATTTAGAGATGTGCCATGAATACCAAGTTACCTGCTTGGAATCTCTAAATAAAGCATATCGACTGAGAAAAAAGAATTGTAAGTAAGCATGGTAGACTGGTGCCCTCTTATTCTAGCCATTAATCATTAGAAAAGCAATTTTAAAAAGTGGATAATAGGGAATTCTGTAGCATTTAAATTCAACATTTTAAACTGGACTGAAATTACATTGTCCTCGTCATTCACTTTTTGAGCTACTTATAAAAAGGCTAAATGCAGTCATCCCTAGAAATAATTCTAATTTATAGTGCAGATGTTCAGTATTCTTCTGATAAAAAGCTTTATTTATCTGGTATGAGAGTTAATCTTATCTGTCAGTTGGCTGGGTCATGGTGCCCAGACATACTGTTAAACCTTATTCTGGGGGTTTCTGGGTAGCTCAGTTGGTTAAGCGTCTGCCTTTGGCTCTTGGAGTCCTGAGATTGAGCCCCATGTCAGGCTTGCTGCTCAGTGGGGAACCTTCTTCTCCCTCTGCCTCTGCCACTCCCCCTGTTTGTGTTCCCTCTCTCTCTCTCTCAATCTCTCTGTCAAATAAAGAATTAGCAATTAAAAAAAAAAACACCTTATTCTGTAAGTTTCCATGAGAATGTTTTGGATAAGATAAACATTTAAATAGGTGGACTTTGAGGAGAGCAAAGGGACCTCCACTGGTGGATGGGACCCCTCCCATCAGCTGAAAACCTGAAAAGAACAAAAGACCCACCTTACCAAAGTCAGAGGGAATTCTGCAGCAGATAGTTCCTGGATTTGGGCTACAACATTGGCTTATTCCAGGTCTCCAGCCTCTCAGCCCACCATGCAGATTTTGGACTTGCATTCTCCATAATAGTGTGAGCCAGTTCCTTAAAATAAGTATCTTTCTATGTATATACCTAACACTGAACAATACACCTTGTATTTAATTTTTAAAATTAAAGATACATATTGTCGTAGAGTCTTCAATTTCCTAGTAGCAGAATCTGATCGTGGCTGAGTTAGTTACATTTTCCAGAAGCCCATTGAGAAAGCCCTGGGCTAGCAGAGGAAAGAGGTTATCTGACAGCCTCTACTTGTGGATCCAGGGGATCCTCAGAGAGGCATTTTCACCAAATGAAACAAGCGTTCATAGTAGGCACTGCTGAGTCTAAGTTTCACTCGACCAACTAAGCAAACAGTACTTATGTAATTCTCTCAAACATGAAACCAGAAAATTCGGATAAGTGCGCTCACACGGACAAACGTGGCCCAGTAAAATTATTTATTTTCCTCTCTTTATTCTATCTCTTTTAGAACATACTTCAATTCTTTCATTCATAAACACAATTAGCAATATCTTACAAGTCCTTGGGTACGTGAGCCTTCAATTCTTGAGTTTGACATTCCACTTGCCTAATTTGACTTTCTGGGAACTAATTCCAGGTAACTGATCCTCCAGGTCTGGAGATGGAGGGAAATGGTGTAAATGGCAGGAGGAGTGCCTTCCCTTTGCCAGGAAACTGTGATCATCCCAAGGTCTTTACACAAGGCAGGAGTCTTCTCAGACAGAAGAGCAGATGGTCCTTCTCCTGATGAGAAGCTCAGCAGAGTTTGTGGGTTTGGAATACTCCGAGTCACTCAAATCTTTCCAAAAGTTCCCATTCCAGTTCTTGGGGTCTCTTCCCGCCCCCTCTACTTTCTTCTAAGAGAACAGTCTTGGCTGTGAATTATGCTGATGGAATGAAACCACCCACAGAGAATCAAATTTTGAGTTTGATTTTCTGTTGTATTTTCCTGCAACTACTTTTGGGAAGAAGTTCTTATATCTTAGTAGTAGACTATGCATGGTGTTCTGTGAGGTGAGAATTTGATAGGTGGAGACTTTTATTCTCTTTCTTTAAGTTTTCCACCTCAGGTAGAAACAATCACTTTATCCTATACCCTTTAAAGCCGTCACAACTTTCCTGGAGTTTTGTGTATGTGTGTGTGTGTTTGTTTTGTTTTGTTTTTTCTGTGCTGTGGTAATAGCTGCTTGGTCATTCAGTTTTGCCTTCAATGGGCACTTTATTCCACACAACTATAGCTGTTCATTGGACTGACTAACTTAATTAGCTCTTTTGCCATGGTGTATGTCATACAATGTCACAATCTTTTAACATTAGCTGGATTTTCTGAGCCACCCGCCCCAATGAGGTCAGATAGCCCATTGCAGATTTGCTCCCTTTCTCTGAGGTTTTGTTGCCTGTGGCTACCTCTGTAATTGATTTCTGTATTATGAGTTCTTAACTGTAAGGAAGAAAAAGTTACTTTGGCTGATTAAGCATGAACTTAGGAATTAAGGAGCTCAGAGAATTAGAGAGATAGCCAGAGAATGAGGTTTGAGGTTACTCTTCTAGGGAAAATTGCCTCAAGATGTACTTTAGAACTGCTCTGAAGAGGACATATCCCCCATAGCTACCCCATAGTGCCAGGGACTCGACCTGGAAGCCACTGCCTTCCCTCAAAGCTTCCGTCAACGCCTCTTGTGTTACTCTACATCCTCCTAGAAACAGACACCAAGAGAGATAAGACATGCAAGCATTTTATGAGGGAAATGTCTGTGTGAGAGAAAATGGGAGGGTGCTGGACTAGGAGTGGGGAGCTCTCAGATCTCTAACCAAGTCTGACCTTGAATGATGGGAGAAGGGAGGGAAGGTGAGTAGAGGTGCACTAGACTGTTGCAGTCTAAGGAGGTTTCTGGAAGGTCCTTCAGGGAGTCCTGCAATTAAAGTTAGTGATCAGAGAGAGGACAGGAATAGGCCTTCCTGAATGTTTCTGTGTCACTCACTGACGTGCGGAAAGCACAGCCTCACTATAAATGCTGCATTGGCTCCCAGAGGGCAGCAGCTGGGGCCTGTGATCAATTATGCTCCCACAGCTGGCGGTCTGGCGTGCATTCTCATGGTGGCCACACTCCTGTCACCTTGTGTTGCCTGCAGGCAGAGTCTCCGGTTCCATATAACATTCTTCCAAATCTGCAGTCTCATGTAGGTGAGTCCATAGGGGGAAGCTAACGAAGTCATACACCTGTGCTTTAGCTGCAAAGAAACCTGGTGTGGGGAGAGGGTTGGGGACGGGGCTCGCTGAATTCATAAGCCATGATTTCCTCAAATATAGCTAGGGTGTTAAAAAATATATTGGGGAAAAATATGCTGGGCAGTCAGAACACACCACAGAGGTCCATCGCAATAATGAAAATTAATGAAAGACCTGAAACTGTGTTTACTTGACTATTTTATCAACATTTAGTGAATGGTTAAAAAGAGAAAGGTTTGTGAGTATCTTTTAGAAATAGAAGGAGAAAGACATAGGAGAACAGTGATGAGGGGAAAGAAAAGGAGAAAGCACAGAGGGCATGGGTGGAAGAGAGAGAAACAGGAGGGAGAGGAAAGTAGTTAAGGACATGTTGGGGATAGAAGCTAGAAAGAGGGTAGGAGGTCTTGAAAGGAAGAGCTAGGGGAAGAAGAAATGGTGAAAATGCACATCCAGGAGCCAGCCTCCAGTGCCCACACTTTCAACATTATAACCCAAGAATACAGAACCGGTAAGTGGCAACCGAACTTGAACCCAGATCTCTTAACTCTTTTTCTGAGCGTCTCTATTTCATCAAAAGGCCCCCTTGACAATTCAGACATACACAAAGAACTCCTCTCAGACTTCCCCCACCCCCATTCATTTGGTACATGGAAAACTCTAAAACCATGTACAGATGAGGCTGGGAACTCATTTCTTGAACTGCGCAGTTTACTCCATTCACTGAACTCAAAAGTAAGTAACCAGCTCCTTTGATTCTATATTTTGCTTTGTCTTTTGAGACTTTGTTCCTGCGTGTCCTCCATCCCAGACAGTACCCTATCGGTTTGCTTCCTCTTAACCAGATATTCTGGCAGGAGATAACCTTTGCATTTTCTATAATACCTATAGATGGCACCTTAGTTAGTACTTCAGTTTTCTACTAAGTTTGTAGGAATCTTTTTTGTTTTTTGTTTTTTTTTTTTAAGATTTTATTTATTTATTTGACAGAGAGAGACACAGTAAGAGAGGGTACACAGCAGGGGGACTAGGAGAGGGAAATCAGGCCTCCCACAGAGCAGGGAGCCCGATATGGGACTCAATCCCAGGATCCTGGGATCATGACCTGAGCCGAAGGCAGACGCCCAACGACTGAGCCACCTAGGCACCCCAGTTTGTAGGATTCTAATAGGCCTATGTGATGTACAATTTAGATAGGAGGCATTTCAGTTAAGTCAAATGCAAAATGTAAGTAAATGGATTAATTTTGGGGGGGACAAACTCTCATTTTATTTAGGCCAGCATGATTACAGTTTTATAACATGATTTCAGACTATAATGACATTACTGTGCTAATCCCGAGGAAGTCAATTGGATTTTATATACTAGCTATAACAATCAGTAATATTTTATAGCTATATGATGGCTGTTATGAATATTAATTGCCACTATCAACTGTTCCTGGACTGCCACCATTTATTTTCTGTTCCTTTAGCTTTACAATGAAGGCTCTATAATGAAATCTACTTATTATTATCTGTGCAAAGCAATTTTTAAAAATGCCTTTTTAAAAGTCTCTTGGATTACTCTAATTTTATCTTTCTATTTTTAATGAATGAATATCGTAGAAGTAGATTATTTTGGAGTTGGAAGTCTGATTCTACCCTTTCATTACTCATATAATTTCAGCCAGTCTTTATCTATACACATAAAATAGATTATTTTCTGGTTTTTCTAAGGGAAGAAATTTTTTAAGAAAAACTTGAATGGGAAGAAGAGTTAAAACATAAAAGAAATGAATCAGAAGAGTATGGAAAATCACTTAAGTTTCAGCATAAAATATTTATGTTTAAAGTCAATAGTTATGTTTTATCTTTATGAATAATAACCTAGTCAATAATATTTAAGGAAAGCTCTTTAAAGTGTTACTGTATATAAAAACAATACATCCCAACTATGACTATACTTTTGTCAAAAAATGTTGTCAAAATACCATATGATTTCAGTCATAGGGAAAAAAAGAGAGAGAGAGAGACAAACTAAGAAACAGACTATAGAAAACAAACTGATGTTTACCAGAGGGGAGGTGGGTGTGGGGCTGGATTAAATAGGTGATGGGGATTAAGGCATGCACTTGTTCTGCAAAGCACCAGGTGTTGTATGTAGGTGTTGAATCACTAAACTGTACACCCGAAACTGATACTACTGATAACTACACCTGAAACTGATTCTTACGCTGTATATCCACTGGAATTTAAATAAAAACTTAAAGAAAGTTTTTTTGTTAAAAAATTTTAAGGGTGCCTGGGTAGCTCAGTCAGTTAAGCAACTGCCTTCAGCTCAGGTCATGATCCTGGGGTCCTGGGATGGATGCTCCCGGCTCACCAGAGAGTCTGCTTCTCCCTCTTCCTCTACCAAAACTCCCACCCCTGCTCATGGTCTCTCAAATAAATAAATAAAATATTTTTTTAAAACTTTTTTACAATAAGAAAACCAACAACCCAAGAAAAAATTGGGCAAAGTATGTGAACAGACACTTCACCTAAGAAAATATACAGATGGCACGTAATGAAAAAATGCTCAGCATGATTTGTCATTAGGGAATTGCAAATTAAAACAATAAGGAGATACGACGACATCTCTATGAGAATGGCTAAAATTAAAAAAAAAAAACACTGAGAATATTAAATAACACTAACCTGGCAAAGATGTGAAGCAATAGGAATATTCTTTCATTGTCAGTAAGGAATGCAAAATGGTATAACAGCTCTGGAACACAGTTCGACAGTTTCTTACAAAGCTAAACATAGACTTAGCATATGATTCAGCAATTATGCTCCTAGGTATTTACCCAATTAAGCTGAAAATATGTCTATGCAAAAACCTGCACAGGAATGTTTATAGCAGCTTTATTCACAATTGCCAAAGCCTGGAAGCAATTAAGACGTCTTTCAATAGGCAATGAATAAACAAACTGTGGTACATCCATACAAAATAATATTATTTAGCAATAAAAATGGATGAGCTATCAAGCCACAGAAAGATATAAAGGAACCATAAATGCATATTGCCAAGTGAAAGGCTGTATGATTCCAATTAGAAGATATTCTAGAATTATATTCCAATCATGATAGTCTGGTAAACGTAAAGTATAGAGACAATAAAAAAGATTGTGGTTGTCAGAGGTTCAGGGGAGAGCTGAAGGAATGAATAGGTGAAGCTCGGGTAATTTTTTTTTAAAGATTTTATTTATTTATTTGACACACAGAAAGAGAGATCACAAGTAGGGAGAGAGGCAGGCAGAGAGAGAGAAGGGGAAGCAGGCTCCCTGCTGAGCAGAGAGCCCAATGCGGGACTCGATCCCAGGACCCTGAGATCATGACCTGAGCCAAAGGCAGAGGCTTAACCCACTGAGCCACCCGGTGCCCCAGCACAGGTAATTTTTACAGTGATGAAACTCTTCCATCTGGTACTGTAGTGGTGTATACATGACATTATGCATTAGTCAAAACCCAGAGAATTTTACAAACAGTGACTTGATGTAGACATATTTAAAAAAAAAAAATCATTTAGGAGGTTTGAAGTTCCCAGGAAAAGAGCAGTCTGTGAAAAGAGAATCTGATCCTTTTACAAATGTATGAAATGGTCTCACTGAAGGTGATGGGGAAAACGTATTGACCTAAGTAACACTGGAAATGAATGTAACATGAAAGGCAAACGGAACTGCACATAAGTAATGTACTCCGGTCTATAGAGTTGTTTCCCCCAGGAGTGTGGGTCAACAGTTCAGAGATGGCCCTACACGTTTACTGGAATGGGACAGTTGTGGTTGGGGGGAGTCAGATATCTTACTGCTGGAGGAGAAATTGACAGATCAGCAAGGGGAGAAAGCTAGAATGGTCTTTAAGATAATGTATTAGAGTTGGAGATCTGAGTAAGAGCTCATGTTTAACTTCATACAGATAATATGGTTACATATAGAAATTATTTTATAGATATGGCATATACATACATTAGTATTTATGAATATATTTTTTTCCTTTGTCAGCTGACAGAGCCTTTAAAAAATGACACTCTGGGGCACCTGAGTGGCTCAATTGGTTAGGCATCTGCCCTCAACTCAGGTCATGACCTTGGGGTCCTGGGATCGAGCCCCATATTGGGCTCCCTGTTCAGCGGGGAGTCTGCTTCTCCCTTTTCCCCTCCCCCATCTTGTGTGGGCTCTCTTTCTCTCTCAAATAAATAATTTTTTAAATGATATTTCAATAGCAATGAGCACATTTAGCACTTAGTATGGGTTTTGAAAACCATTTTCCAATAAAAGAAAGAAGGATCTGAAAAGAAATGATTGATTCGAGGACTGGGTAAGGAAATATTTCAGAGATGTCTGGAGCATCGTGTAGTGCTAGAGAGGAAGGAAATGCTCAAAATAAAACAAAACAACCCACACCAGTGTGGTTATGTCAAAGGGACACAAAGGAGCTTCCAATGACCAAGCTGGAGTAATCTAAGCAACAAAGTAAAGTAGTATAGGATTATAACCCAAAATTTAAAGAAGTATCCATGAGTCCATTTGATGCAGACAAATGATTGAATAAATTAACAAATTGGTGAGAAGAGACAAATTTCCCATGCCAAAGTTCAAGTAAGTTTGTAGATGCTTCACCTGAGAAGAGGGGGAGTGTACTTCCTCGCTCTTTAAGTGTGGGCCTACACAGCGACATTACCACACAGCAACATTTCCAAAGTACAGTATAGAAAGTGGAAGGAAAGGGTAACTTGATGATAGAGAGACCTGACAAACACTACCCCCACAGTCAGCTGATCAGGGTCAGAGTTAAAAGTCACAAATCATGTTAATAGAATGTACCCTTCAGATGATACGAAAATGGAACTTAACCTCTGGGATCTTCCTCTCAAAACCCATAACTCTGGTTTAATCATGAGAAAAACATCAGACTAATTCTAATAGCAGGGCATCCTATAATACATCCAACCAGGACTCCTCAGAAATCCTTGTTTTTAAAAAAATGTTTATTTTTTCTTTTAGAGAGAGAGAAAGAGCGGGAATCCCAAGCAGACTCTGTGCTTCGAGCAGAGGCCAGCGTGGGCTTGATCTCACAATCCTGAGATCACGACTTGAGCTGATACCAAGGGTTGGATGCCTAACCAACTGAGCCACCCAGGTGCCCCAAAACTCTTTGTTTTTTAAAAGAACATCTTAGAAACTGTCACAGCTAAGAGAAGACTAACGAGACACGATGACTAAATGTAATTTAGTATTCTGGGTGGGACCCTGGACTAGAGAAAGGACATTGGGGAAAAACTAAGGAAGCCTGAATAAACAATGGACTTTAGTTGACAACAATGTATCAATATTGCTTCATTAATTGTTAACAAATTACTAAACTAATGTAGTTAATAATAGAGGAAACTGTGTAGAAGGGATACACCGGGATTCCTTGTACTAGCTGCTCAATTTTTCTGTAAATCTAAGAAACTTCTAAAAAGTGAGTTCTGGTCATTTAAAAAAAAATAGATGCATGCTGTTTGCAAGCAACTATACTTGGATTAATTCTAATATTACTTTATCTTGTCCTCAAGAGATACACTACTAGTAAATAAAAGCAGGGGATTCAATATATCTTAGTTTGGTTGCAAAGCCCATTGTATCTTCACTAGATGAACATTTCTCAAAATATGTCCAGTGGAGGGGCTCCTGGATGGCTCAGATAGTTAAGTGACTTCCTTGGGCTCAGGTCATGATCCTGAGTCCGAGGATGGAGTCCCACGTCAGCCTCCCTGCTCAGTCTGTTCAGAGAGTCTGTTTCTCCCTCTGACCCTCGCTCCTCTTGTGTTCTCTATCTCTCTCTTTTATTCTCTCTCTCAAATAAATAAATAAAACCTTTAAAAAAATATGTACGGTGGAACACTAAGCCCATTAAAATCTCTTGGGGGGTAAAAAGACTTAAATAAATTACTTACCTGTTAAATATATATGGGAAGTTTGTCCTAGAGCTCCCTAGAACCTTAATGGACATTAGCAAATAAAGGGTCTTGAAAAATCCACAAGGAGACCTGTCTAACTTTGTAACACAATTTTTCCCCAATTTATTTTACATGGTATCTACTTTTCATGAAACTTGCTCCATTGGCCTTGCTCCACTAAGTTGCCACTCTGGGGCTCTAGGAGACAGTAATGTGGTCTTCAGGCACTGTGTGTTCAAGCCCAGGCGAGTTGATAATCTGTGACAGATATTGCTGCTTGACTCCAAATACCCACTCACCCTGAGCAACAAGCTCATTTTTTAGTTTGACCCATGGCCAGCTAACTAAAAGACTATATTTCCCAGCCTCCCTTGCATGTGTGCTAACCTTGAGACGAAGTTCTGGCCAATGACACATGAGGTGACTTATCCAGGAACTTTTACCAAGTCTCCTTACAAGATAGGGAGATCTCTCCTGTCTGCCGTCTTTCTTCTTGCTGGTTGAAGTGCATATAGACTAGCCAGAACTCTGACATCCATCCTGAACTGTGAAGCCTGACAGTGAGCATAAGACAGCCACAAAACAGAAAAAGCCAAGTTGCCCGACAGCCGTGAGGTTACCCGTCCAGCCCTGGTATTCTTATTCCAGAGTTCCTTTACAAGAGAAGAACGTACAGAGATAATATACTCCCATCTTGTTTAAGCCACTTCTATGGATTTTTAAAAATTTTTTAAATTTTTAATGTTGCTGATTTGGTTTGGTTGTTATGAGCAGCTAAAGTGAACCCTAAATGATACTCATTCTGAATTAAAATAGCCTCTGGGGTGCCTGGGTGGCTTGGTTGGTTAAGCGGCTGCCTTCGGCACAGGTCATGATCCGAGGATCCTGGGATCAAGTCCCGCATGGGGGCTCCCTGATCAGCGGGGAGCGTGCTGCTCCCTCTCTCTCTGCTGCTCCCCCCTTTTGTGCTCTCTCTCTCTGTGCCAAATAAATAAATAAAAATCTTAAAAAAAACAAACAAACAAGATAAAGCAGTCTGAAGAAAATAATACATAAGCAAAAAGAAATTCATTAAAGTGTTGATTGTTTGGGTTTGGGGAGAGGAAATATTCTTTCCTTGCTAATAATTGGCACACAATTTCCATAAATCAACCCCTTGGGGAGTCAGTGCTGGCAACCTCTTCTTTCTTTAAGGATTAGCCCAGAATATCATCCTCTGTCAAAACTTCCATCTTTTCCAGCCAGACTAAGATGCTTCTACCACACCTTGAGATTCTTCCTCTAAAACAATTAACACACATTGATAACTGTCAATCTTGTGGTTAGAATTTACTACATAAAGAGGAAAATTTAGACCCTTTCCTCTTCTCTCCCATGCCACAGGCCAGGAGAGCTGTTGAAGCTCAAGGACATACTTGTTGGATGGATGAACGAATGAATGAATGGGTGAACAAATGAATGAATGAATAAATGACAAATAAAGAAACTTGCTTGAACATTCCAATTAGGTAACTATGCTCCTTTCCCTAAACCTCCTCTATCAGTGAGACAATAGGGGCGTTGCTTCATGTGGTTTTTCTTCTAGCTTTTGGTCCTTCTACTTGAAGTGGTTTTTCCCGTGGACGTTTCCCTTTTCACTCTACATTTTACCCACGGTAGAGTGACTACTCCTTTGCTCCTTATAAACCGTGGAAAGTCCCTCTCTTTCATCTCAGATCTGAAGCCCAGGCCCGTATTTTAGAAGGGCCAATTTGAAGGCTATCCTGACAGGGTTGAAATTCATCATGGCCTTTGTTGATTGGGCACAGCTTACCAGATGACATAGGCCCATGAGAAATGTGCCTCAGGACCAGCCACGTGGAAGATGGATAACTTCATGTTCCAAGTTTTCTCGGCTTTCTGAGCACAGACTTTCAAAAGTTGGTTGGACTGGGGGGTTGTGGGAAGAGGTAGTAAGTCCCAGAGGTTTGAAGTCTCTTCAGTCAACTTAGGTTTTCAGGTAGAACATTTTTGTGACCTTTGCAAGAGGCAGAATTCTCCTGTTTACATGTTAACGACTGAAAGTCTGAGAAAACCTCTAATTTCAGTTCATCATTCTCCACCTGTATAGGTTCTATTACCTACCAGTATAAAATATGATTGAATGTCACAAAGGAGATAGGGAGGTACTATTTTCTCATTTTTTTTTTTACCTGAAAGGGAAAGTGACAAATGCAGAATTTTGAATTTGACTGCTTTTAGGAAGGGCAGGCAGTATGCTTGGCTATGGACCCCCTACAGTCACCTAGAACTTTACATTGTGTATTACCTGCCTAACACTATAGGTATTTGGATTTGGGATCTCTGCAAATAAAAATTTCTGGTTGTTGTTTTTTTGGTTGGTTTTTGTTTTGTTTTGTTTTTGTCTTTTAGAGGAGGAGGGGGAGAGAGAGAGAGAGAATCTTAAGCAGGCTCCATGCCCAATGTGGAGACCAATGTGGGGCTCGATCCCACAACCCTGAGATCATGACCTAAGCCGAAACCAAGAGTCAGACACTTAACCAACTGAGCCACCCCGAGGAAGGATCATCATAAGAGGGAGAAATGGAATGATATTTCCTCTGCCTGCATGTGAGTTGGACTGCTAGAGATTCATTGGGATGATTTTGTAGTTCTTTTTGAAAATACAAACAATGTTTGGTGAGCCATTAACACTGTAGTGTAAGTTAACTCAATCACAGTGCCTGGGTGTTAAAAAACACCTGGACAAGATCAGCTGAATGAGGGAGCAAGGTTTTTAGTTATTCCAGAATGTGGAATGCTCTGGGAAACGAAATTGATCCGGACATGGATCTAGATCACTGATCTCCCTGGAATGAAGGTGCTAGAGCTGAATGTGGCCTGCAGAAAGGAAGGGGAAGCTTCAAACTCAACTCCATCACTGCCTAAACAAGGGGAAGCTACATTCCTTAAATATCTAATATGTGCCAGGAATTGTGAAAGTCAGTTTGTGTATATGATCACACTTGATTCCCCCAGAGGAACTTGTGTTATTTTCTCCCACTTTACAGATTAAAAACAAAGCAAAATCATCCCTAGAAGCTTGGCGAAAGAGAATAGCTTGCCCAAGTCAGCTGATTAGTAATGTAGCCAGGATTGATTGAGCCCAGATTCATTTTCTTCTAAGCAAAGTCCTCCTTGCCACAGTGGTGTTTTTGGACCAGAACCTAGCCATTCCCTATAAGAGCATTTCAATGCAGAAACATTTGTCAAAGTCTTGGCTTATAAGTGAAATTCTATACCTGTGTTTTAAAGGGAGGCTGTCTATGTTCATTCTGACTGTAATGCTGCTCTTTGTTCTGGGATGGAAAGGGGGTTCATCATAATACACAGAATTGGCCTGATGGGTTCCTTATATCAGCACTGCTTTTCAGATGCTCTCCCTGCAAAAATGCTGGTATTTTCCAAATAAACATATGCCTGGGTGTTAATTAATTAACCACAGAGTTATGAACATTGTGAAATTCAAGTTTACATATGTTTTCAAACAACATATTTCAAACAAAATTATTTGCAACCAGAAGAGGAAGTTCATTTACTCACCATTCCTTTAACTAATATACCATATAGCATCTCCTCTGTGCCTAGCATTGCAGTCGGACGTGGCCACAGCAGTGAACCAGAGAGTCTCTTTCCTCGAAGAGATCATATTTTCTGGAAACGTCTTCAACAAAGTTTGAGATGTTTTTATCATGGTGTCCCTGTGGAGTAAAACTTGAGAAGTTCAATGTATTGAAAAGAAAAGGCATGGAAATAGCCTTTCGATCACATAAAATTATAATCCCTTCTAGATTTTCCTGCTCGTCTGGTCCACTTAAAAATGCTCCTTGGGAGGCGCCTGGAGGCTCAGTGGGTTAAGCCTCTGCCTTCAGCTCAGCTCATGATCCCAGGGTCCTGGGATCAAGCCCTGCATCCAGCTCTCTGCTCAGCAGGGAACCTGTTCCCCCCCCCCCCCCTGCCTGCCTCTCTTCCTACTTGTGACCCCTCTCTCTTTCTGTAAAACAAATAAATAAAATCTTAAAAAGAAATGTTCCCTGGATGAATGCCTGTCATTCAATCAGAAATTCAGTTTTCCATTGTATGGGGTGTATTATGAGTCACAAAGAGGGAAATATGGGCATGTTCTTAAGCAGGCTACAGCCTGATGGGGGGAGTCCTGACAGGCTAAAACAAGGAAACTCTAGGTCAGGTGTTGGCCAACATTCTGCAAAGGGCTAGATACTGATTTTCCAATTTTTGGTTTTGCAGGCCGTATGGTCTCTATTGCAACCGCTTACCTCAGCCATTGCAGCATGAAAACAAGCACAAACAGTATGTAAATGAATGAGTGTGGCTGTGCTTGAATCAAGTCATTATTTACAAGAGCAGGTGGCAGACTGGATTTGACCATCAGACCCTAGTTTGCTGACCACCAACCCCAGGTGAAGGTACTTTTGCTCTACCTACCCAACTGTGGACGGTCATTGTGGGAGCACAGGCAGAATCCCCTTCCTTCCTTGCCATGGGATGTGTGTCCTTCCCAAAGAGACAAGGCCATCTCATCTACCCAGATAGATAAGCCTCATTCATGACAGTGACCATCTGAGTCAGGGCAGTCCAATGCCAGACCACCCAGAAAGCACCCATAAGCCCACATTCCAAAGTTAAAATATGAAATTAAAATTAAAATGACAAGTAGTTAGTGAAGAAAAGTGGGGAGCCCACTGCAAATGGGAACTAGACTAGGCCCAGCCCCCAGGAGAGGGAGAGGATGAGGGCAGGGGGAACGAGCTGATGGGGCAAAGGCCATGCCTTGGCATGAATGAAAGAAGCAGGACATTTCTATGGGAAGAGAAGGATGGCATTTTAATTTGATTTGAAAAACAAGTCGGGGGCAAGTTAGGTGGAGAGATAAACCCAACGTAATAAGAGTGGAGACAGAAAGAAGTTGGGGGTCTGGAAGTCAGAAGGTGTCTATTCAGGCTGTGGTGTGGAATCCTGGAAATTCACTCCCCAGTCCAAACCGTGGCTTACTGCTGGGGTAGAGCAAAGGCCTTGGGGAACTGAGGATGTGAAGTTGAAGAAAGAAGAAAGACTGGCGGCTAAAGAACCATGACCCGGCCATCGTACATGCAGGGCTGGGTGACGTAATCTTGATCTGGGCACTTTGCATCCAGAGCAGAAGTGAGCCGAACACCCTCATTTTCACACAGGCATCTTATGTAAAAGCAGAGGCAGCTGATGTCATAATCCTAAATCGGGCACCTACACACACCCAGCAGAACACCTCCAGCCAGCCCCGTATGTGTCTCGCCAACAAGCGCAGATACTGCTCGCCAATCAGCAGCCCTCAGAAGCTGTACTTCCCTAATATAGGACAGACACAGTTCTCTGTGTCCTGCCTTTCAGAGACCTGCTCCATTTCCCTGGCCCTGAACCTGACCCCTGGAGTCGAAACTGTCCAGGATGGGTCCCCGTGTCCACTTGGTGCTCAATATTTGTTATAGTAGTATTTTTCTTTTCTCTACAGGTATTTCCACGTTTTTCACACTTTCATAACTTATTTTTTGTATGTTCGTGACTCGCTTCTCCTTAATATCTACCCTATTATAATGACCCACCTTCCCCACCATCTAGTTCAATTAGGCTCAACAAGTGTTTATTGAGTGTTCACAATGCCCAGACACCGTCTTGGACTTTGGAGATATAATAATGAATAAGATGCTTTATTTCCCTTCAGTGAGTTCACACTCAAATGGGATGCGTTTATGGTTGATACAGAAAGATAGCTGTCTGGGATGCCTGAGTGGCTCAGTTGGTTAAGCGTCTGAGTTCAGCTCAAGTCATGATCCCAGGGTCTTAGGATCAGGCCCCCGAGTCTCCTTCTCCCCATTCCTCTGCCTGTCCTCACTCTGTGTTACCACAAATTAATAAAATCTTAAAAAAAGAAAGAGACTTACCTGTAATTTATTAGATCTTGTTAAGGACACATGCACCATTGTAATAGTAGGGGTTTCTTTTAAAGCATTGATAATATTAAGATTTTACATTGGCATAAGCAGAATTATAAGCTCAAAGACCTTCAGGACCGGGCAGTTTATATAAATTAATGAAGCCTACCAGGTGTTAAATCTGTTGTGGATTGTCATTCACGTGAAGGCACCTGAATTTCAAAACACTGAAATACTGTTCTGTCACAACCAAGCGTGTCTCTGGGCTGTGTGATTGAGATCACTGGCTTAGTGCCTTACTTTTTTTTTTTTTTTAAGATTTTATTTATTTATTTGACAGAGAGAGATTACAAGCAGGCAGAGAGGCAGTCAGAGAGAGAGAGAGAAGCAGGTTCCCCACTGAGCAGAGAGGCTGATGAGGGGCGCAATGCTAGGACCCTGAGATCATGACCTGAACCGAAGCCAGAGGCTTAACCCACTGAGCCACCCAGGCAGGCCGTGCCTTACTTTTTGTTTTTGTTTTTGTTTTCTTTTAAGTGCAGAACATACAGTTTATTTATTTATTTTTATTAACCTACAATGTATTGTTTGTTTTGGGGGTACAGTTCTGTGAGTCATCAGTGTTACACAATTCATAGCTCACTCACCATAGCACATACCTTCTTCAGTATCCATCATCCAGCCACCCCATCCCTCATAACCCCTTCCACTTCAGCAACCCTCAGTTTGTTTCCTGAGATTAAGAGTCTCTTACAGTTTGTCTCCCTCTCTAGTTTCATCTTGTTTCATTTTTCCCTCCCTTTTCCTATGATCCTCTGTCTTGTTTCTCAAATCCCTCATATCAGTGAGATCATATGATAATTGTCTTTCTCTGACTGACTTATTTCACTCAGCAGAATGCTCTCTAGTTCCCTCCATGTTGTTGCAAATGATGAGATTTTGGGTTTTTTGATGACTGCATATTCCATTGTATATACACACCACCTCTTCTTTATCCATTCACCTGTTGATGGACATATAGGCTCTTTCCATAGTTTGACTATCGTGGATATTGCTGCTATAAATATTGGGGTTCATATGGTCCTTCAGATCATTACATTTGTATCTTTGGAGTAAATACCCAGTAGTGCAATTAGTGCCTTAGTTTTTATGAAACGAACTCATATGTTTTCATTTGACCAGCACAATACACTCTAAGGCAGGCTGGACAGGCAAAGGAAATTGATGTCATAGCCCCCTTCAGACTCCCTGGGTGCAGTTATACCTATTATCCCAATAAAACAATCTAAGGTATTTATCAGGATAGCATCCGGTCTCTGAGGAAGGCTCCCTGTGGCGCCTTTCAGCATAGCGTGTGTTGAAGAGTATACAATGCTGAATGTGACTTTGCTTGTTGTCTGGGATGCTTGACCTCTTTAATTGCTGTGCTCAAATACAGGTCAATGGAAATAGACTCTTGGAGCCACCCAGACTTAGGAATTCCTTGGCCTACAGAATAGGGTTCTTGGTACTTATCTATGAGCACCTTGGGTGGAATCGTCGTTTTCATCTCCCACCCAGTGAAGACAAGGCAGGAGACCACCAATGGTGGTGTTTAGTCTATTAATGGACTCAGGCTTGAAGTATCTCTGAAAGAAACTGCTGGATGTCTGATCCTGTGGTTGGCAAGACAGAAGGGCATAGAGGCTGGGATGAGTTCAGTCTCTCTGAATGTTGCTTTTGAAGCTCCCAGCAATAGTGACACTCCGAAGGAAGGAAGCACATAATGTGTAAAAACCTAAAATGTTTGCTGCTCCTGGGTTAGCCTTCAAAAGAGAAAATTGCTAGTCCAGCACATTTTTGTAAGCTCTTTGGGAAGAGACTTAATTCATCTCTGTAAACTCCCAGACTGTAGGGGGTTATCTCTGCTGCAGTAGCCATTCAATAAACATTAGTTGAATTGGATTTCCTTTTCTGTGTGATCTTCTGAATGCAGTGTAAACCCTGGCCAGAACAGTAGGGTGTTCCAAGGCTCCACATCCTAAAACAGTCATGCCGGGGAAAATGTGAATGATTGAAATTGGCTGAGAGAAGATGGCAGGCCAGATGGACTTCCAGCTGGAAGAGGACCCCTTGAGCAGGACCCTATGAGTGCCGCAATCAAGGTCTTTTGATCTCCAAGGGGAATTGATCCCAGGTCTGAAAAAAGGATGAACAGTGGTGTGACGAGAACCCTCCTCCCGGACTAATGATGTGAATCGTCATTAGGGAAGCATCACAGGGTTCCCTGGGGAGCAGAATTTTAAGTCCAGAATCTGAGCAGAAGCATGCAGATGATTGCTGAAATGAGTCCTTAAGATCAATACCTGTGAAAGGTAGAGGAAGGAAGTGGGACAGAGGGAGGGAATGTGGAGCTGCCAGTGTAGCTTGACGACAGCCTCTGCTGACTGCAGGAGAACTGAAGCCAGAATGGACCTTCAGTGTTAGCCCAAGGTGCACCAGGATAACCAGGCTTTCATACTTCCCCAGTAATCACCGTATGTGGGCTACCCTGGGAAGGGGTATGGTCTTGGGCAAAGCCACTCCTGCAGGCAGTCCCTGGAAGGGCCGACAGCTGAAGGCCCTCTGTAGCTAGCATTCCCAGCAACTAGTGCAACCAACTCTTAATTGAAGAGGGACCTGGACGGTGCTTCACAGCATCTACCACAGTGCCGCTCGGATCCCCCTCTTTATATTTTTTCTGGAAGCAGCTCTTCCTGACTTCTACTTCTCTAAATTTGCAGAGAAGGTTAGTGGGTGAGTTATACCCCTGCCACTCCAGCTGCGCTCAAGGCTACAATTGATATTCATTCTCCTTCCTCCTCCCCGCCCAGCTGTCCATTCTGCCCCCTCAGCTAGTACCTCTGCTGGTCTCAAGGTCTCATCACAAGGTCAGACCCTGGTCACCAGGATTTTCTCAGGATGAGATTGCTGCACTTTCCCATCCACCCTAAAAATTGGGCATGGAAATACCAAGTGACGCCCCAGTGGGTCACCTAAGTGTCACACATATTCCTCCCTGCTCCCACTGTAAAGCTCTACCTCTTCTCAATGCCTACATTCACTTGCCTTTGCCAGGATGGTGACTTCCCTTCTTACCTGATAATCCCTTGGCTCAAGGATCCATGGCAGTCCCCTGGTGAAACTATTCCCCCTTTTGGAATTAGAACTTCTAAACCAGCAGAGGTTAGAATTGCATGGATAGGAAACACCAATGCCTCACATGGAAAGCGATGGGAGTTACTTGGGAGTGATGGCAAACGAAGCCACTCTTCCTTGCATACCTTGGTTCCTGGACCCATTTATTTTTCCCATTCAAGACACAACACTCCATTAAGTTCTTTGACTCAGAGTGTATATGGCATACTTCCATTCTTGTAAAGTATTATCTCCAAGCTTCCACGTTATCTATGCCTTTAATAGGATGTTCCGATGCTCAGGCCATTAGCTTCGGGTGATCCCATGGTTAAAGTCCTATTCTATTCCTTTTCTATAAAGTGGGTCCCCTGGTTTGAAATGATATTATCTGGGATCCTATATCTGTGGATCAAACATTCTTTAAGCATTTAAATAGTGGTGCTGGCTGACACCTTGCAGAAAGAAAAGGCACACTTACACCTGAATGTGTGTCCATTTCTTTCTACATGCATTGCTGGCTCTTCCTGAGTGGCAGAGGCCCAGTGTAGTCAACTTGCCACCAAATGGCAAGTGGATCCTTCAAGAGATAGTAACATAACAGGAGCTTAGCATTGGTTTCTACTGATAGCAAGTTGGATATTCGGCAGTGGCAACAACTAGAACAGTCTTGGTAATTGGAAGTCCACGCTGCTAGACCCATTCGTATCCTCCATACCTGCCACCATGGCCATTTCATTCATGGGCCCTCCTCTCCAAAACAGTTAAACCTCTTGTCTAGCTTCAAAGATATGAGAATCCCCTGGTTTTCCTTCCACCTTCCTATAAGTTTCTTCTTCCTTTCTGATTCATTTTCCTCTGCTTAACTCTTAAATACTATTGACATCCAAGGTTCTGTCCTCTATTATCTTGTCTTCCCTAATCACGTATTATCCCTGGGTGAACTTCTCCATTGCCAAGGCTTCATTAATCGATTCCATGCTAATGGGTTTCGATTTCAGAGTGACCATGATTTTTAACTTCTGACTCCTATTTACATTTTATTTTATTTTTTTTAAAGATTTTGTTTATTTGAGAGACAAAGAGAGAGAGAGAGAATGAGTGGGGTGGAAGGGAGGTCAGAGGGAGAAGCAGGCTCCCCACTGTGCAGGGAGCCCCACGCAAGGCTCAATCCCAGGGCCTTGAGATCAAGACCTGAGTTGAAGACAAGCGCTTAAGCGACTGAGCCACCAACCTACCCTTCATATTTACCTTTTAAAAGGAGAATTCTTGGGACATTATGGAAGAAGAGTTCAGTCAACCATACATTCATTTACTTGATGAGTATTCATTGAGTTCCTATTATCCACTTAACAAAGGGGAGAGATTAGAAGCAGGGAGTATAGCATTCAGGCAGGTGGTGGATGAAGCCGTGAGAATGAAGAGGATCATGCAGAGTCTGTGCAAGAGTAAAACAAGGTAATTGAGAATCAAACACCAGGATCATTAACATTTAACCGAGAAGTAGAACACACCCTACAGAACCTGGATAAATCGAAGAATGCTCAAAATCAGCAGGTCCAAAATACCCCTTGTATCTCTTTCTCTCTCTCTTTTTAAGATTTTATTTTATTTTATTTTTAAGATTTTATTTATTTATTTGAGAGAGAGACAGTGAGAGAGAACATGAGCGAGGAGAAGGTCAGAGAGAGAAGCAGACTTCCCGTGGAGCTGGGAGCCCGATGCGGGACTCGATTCCAGGACTCCGGGATCATGACCTGAGCCGAAGGCAGTCGTCCAACCAACTGAGCCACCCAGGCATCCCTAAGATTTTATTTTTAAGTCCCACTCAATGTGGGACTTAAACTCACAACCTGGAGATCAAGAGTTGCACATTATATCACCTGAGCCAACTAGGCACAATTCCACTTCCTTTTCTATCCTTTATGAGCATCCCTTTCTCTGAGCTGGAAACCTGGAAGTCATTCATGTCACACCCTCATCCTCATCCTCTACATCCAATTGGTGGCAAAACCCCCCACCCCCATTTTTTAAAGTAGGCTTAACACCCGATCTCTTCGGGCTTGAATTCAGGACCCTGAGAATAGATCTGAACTCAGGTGCCCCCAGGTGGCTAAGGTCCTTTAATTCTTCCTGTGACCCATCTGTTCCCCACCCACATCTCTGTTTAATCTTGTGTCACCTCTCACCTAGAAGTGACATTAGTCTCCCTACTGTTTGGGGCCAGCTCATGGAACTAGAGAAAATCTGGTGTCATCAACCTTTGAGGAACATACACTGACATGGGGGGTCTTGAGGTTGTGCCAAAAGAGGGTGTGTAAGCAGTTATTACTCTGAGAGATTGCTACAAAACGAGAGATCCTTGTCAGAATCTAGGCAGTGGATCAAAAGGGCATGAGCCAGGAGGAAAGTCACTTGGTGTGGCAGTTGAGAGGGGCTATGCTGGAAAGCAGAGATGCACCACCACTTGCATCCTGATGTTCTTCTCAGGTGTGTTTTAATTACCTATGGGAGCGAGAGCCAGATTTTAAAGAAACTGAGCTGAGTGAGATGTTAATGGATCTCTTTGCCTCCAGCCTGTCCTTCAAACCTGGCACATGAGAGGTGTCAAGTAATATTCTCCACTCTGCTGTAAGAGTACTTTTTCTAAGCCACAAATTTTATTATATCATTCTCTGGCTTAAAATATTTGAGTGGTCCCTACTGCCTTCAGCAGGGGTTCTTAACCTGAGGACTTTGGTGGGGGGCGGGAGGATGGGGAAAGGAAATCTATGAATCATGCTGGAATTTTTTTGCAGTGTTGTATGTGTGCACTTCCCTGAGCTAAGAATCACTGACCAATTGGATAAAAGGCAAACTCCATCTGACCTCCATCTACCTTTCTTGTCTCCTTATCTTTAGTTAATGCCAAGTTTTTTATCTCTATTCTAGTGAAATTAAACTAATTCCTTCTCTCCAACATTCATTTATCACTCCATGCTTTTGCACAAGTGCTTCACCTTTCTGGAACTTTCTTGTTTGCCTGTGAGACTTCTAATTATTCCTCATGAGTCAACTAAAACATCAAATACTCCCTGGAACTTTCTTCTCATTCTCCCTCACAGAATTAGACTCTCCTAAGCATTTAGAAATGTTTCCATGTTTGAACCTAACACACGGGTATACGAATGTCTTTCTTCTTGGCTAAACTTTGGGCTTCTTTTTTGGCGGGGGAGGGGCAGAAGGAAGAGGGAAAGAGAAAATCCCAAGCAGGCTCCACGTTCAGCATGGAGTCTAGTACAGGGATTGATCTCATGACCCTGTGATGATGACCTGAGCCAAAATCAACAGAGCCACCTAGGCACCCAATTTTTGGCTTCTTGGTGGTAGAAATTATGTCTCTTTCATCTTCATGTCTTCAGTATCTCTACCCTGGTATCTTTTTTTTTTTTTAAGATTTTATTTATTTATTTGAGAGAGAGAGAGAGATGGAGAGAGCACGAGCAGTGGGGGAGTTAGAGGGAAAGAAGCAGACTCCCCACTGAGTGGGGAGCACTACGTGAGACTCAATCCCAAGACCCCAAGACCATAACCTGAGCTGAAGACAAGCACTTAACTGACTGAACCACTCAGGCACCCCTCTACTCTGGTGTCTTAATGAATATTTGAAGAATAAAAGAGTAGTTCCAACATGTTTTAAGGTGGGAGTCTTGCAATTACACTGAGGTATCTATAAAAATAATACCCAGGGGTGCCTGGCTAGCTCAGACTAAAGAGCATGTGACTCTTGATCTCGAGGTGTACACATTGGGTATAAGGATTACTAAAAAAATAAATACACTTAAAAAAGAGAGAGAGATAGAATGCCCAGCTTCTGGTTGTCAGTTCAACAGAAATGGAACTATTCAATGGCACTTTTTGCCATGAGTCTCTCAGGTAATAATGTTGGACTGATAAAAACACTGCTTTTAATTTATGTTCTTTGCAAGTAATTAACATTTGAATTTGAGTCAGAAAATTTTTTTATTTTGTTTTTTTTAATCTATTTTTTTTAAAGATCTATTTATTTATTTGACAGAGAGAGAGACAGTGAGAGAGGGAACACAAGCTGGGGGAGTGGAAGAGGGAGAAGCAGGCTTCTCACAGAGCAGGGAGCCCAATGCAGGGCTCGATCCCAGGACCCCGGGCCCATGACCCAAGCCAAAGGCAGATGCCTAACGACTGAGCCACCCAGGTGCCCCTGTTTTTTGTTTTTTGTTCTTTTTTTTTTTTTAAACCAACTCCTTCAGCCATAACAGTTTAAACTCTAGCTGCTTCTTTTTAGAAACCACAGCCATAACTATCATTTTACTCAATAATGTTCAATGGCTTCCTCCAAACCTACTGGCAGGTAACACAATTTCTATATAGAACTGAGTACTGGTTATGACATGATTAGCTCAAGTGCAGAATGAAAACTGGACTTTGTTATACTCAATATTACATGAGAGGAAAAAAGTTCCATATGTGGGCAGACATCTTCACTCTAGTAGAATCATTTCAAATCTTAATACTTTAGATTTTCTTTTTATTTTTTTAAAAGATTTTATTTATTTATTTGACAGACAGAGATCATAAGTAGGCAGAGAGGCAGATAAAAGAGAGAGAGGGGGAAGCAGGCTCCCTGCTGAAGCAGAGACCCCAATGCGGGGCTTGAACCCAGGACCCCAGGATCATGACCTGAGCTGAAGGCAGAGGCTTTAACCCACTAAGCCACCCAGGAGCCCCTAGATTTCTTTTTTTAACATGACTTTAGGGGCACCTGGGTGGCTCAGTGGGTTAAGCCTCTGCCTTCTGCTCAGGTCATAATCTCAGGGTCCTGGTATTGAGCCCTGCCTCAGGCTCTCTGCTCAGCGGGGGGCCTGCTTTCTCCTCTCTTTCTGTCTGCCTCTCTGCCTCCTTTTGATTTCTATCACTGTCAAATAAATAAATCAATAAATAAAATATTTTTTAAAAAACCACATGACTTTAGGGATATATGGGTGGCTCAGTTGGTTAAGCGTCCCATTCTTGGTTTTGGCTCAGGTCCTGATCTCAGGGTCTTGAGATAGAGTTCCATGTCTGGCTCTGTGCTCAGCATGGAATCTGCCTGAGATTCTCTCTCTCTCCCTCTACCCCTTCACCGGCTCATGCTCTCTCTCTCTCTCAAATAAATAGATCTTTTTTAGAAAGAAGAAAAAGAATAAACACAACTTTTAAAATCAGTCTTACATCCAGACTAAGATACCCTGTAAGTATTTAAAGATCACATCTACTCGTGACTGATGAATAAAGTTTTCCTAAACAAAACAAATAAAGCTTTCCATTTTAGCCTAATTTTCACATAGTTCTCACATTTTGCTTAGAGAAATTTCAGATCCTAAATATAAATTGCAAAGCAAAGGAGAGAGGAGCCAAGGAGGAGGTGAAGGAGGAAGGGATACTGTATTGCCTGGCTTTACAGGAAACAAACTTCCTTGAACTTGACGTACACATAGAAAATCATTTTAAGCATGGGATTACACAAAAGGTTAAAGATACGGTTTTCTTCATAAGCTCCTTTTACTGGTGTGGTAAGAATAAGAGAGATACTATGAGTTGAAAAAACTAACAAAAACCACATGTAAGAAGATGGTGTGTACAATCAGTTAATCCAACCGTGTGCCTTTATTAGAATTCAGGAGGTCTATCTGAGCGTCGCTAAATCTGGAACAGATACCGTAAGGTAGCTACACCCAGCTGCTTCTCTTGTGTATGAAGTAAATGAGGAAAATGACTTCTCTCCAACTCCACCTGATGCACATTTTCTTCTTACACACTTTCACAGTGAAAGTGCCTTGTGTTTCCAAATTGTGCGATACTTAAGGTTTCAAGGTAATGTTTATTAAAACACCGACGGCTTAGGTCGTGAGCTACCTCCCTTCAACCTTCTTGTTGGATTTACACATGAGCTGAAATGGATTGCTGTGGTATCATGAGTCTAAGGAAAGACTCTTGCTCCCCCTCCCAAAGTATTTTTTAGATGAACTTAAGAAAGGAAATAGAATTGTCAAAATCTGACTAGTTAATGCATAGACATGGGGTGGGCTTTGCTTCTCTGCCCTGCCTTCCATTTTACTGCAGAATTCCAGGAGCCATTTCCTTTTCCAGACTGTTCCATCCAGACTTGCTTGAAAGCAAACTCCCTGCTTTAAGGAGGGCGGAATGTCCTCTCCTGTCAGGGACATCGCTGCAGTCTTCAGCTTCCGCACCATCGCCTGACTGTTCTGAATTTATTAACCTTTACTAACTGATGGCTGTCCCCAGGCCTCTATTTGAGGTGCCTCTGAATGAGGCATATTTTGTGTTTCTCTAATTACAGAACTATCTCGACAATGACAGTCACTGTCTATAATTACTCACCCTGGTTTCCTCTGAATCTGGGGGGAAAAATTGTCAAGGCTGACAGGCTACTCTAACATTTCAAAAATAGTTATTTCCCTCAGTGCAAAATTGTCTCCTATCTTGCCTCCCTCATTCTGCCTGCTTGGTGGTCCCCATATCCTCCTCCATTCCAGAGGGGCTTGATTCAAGAGGCTACCCTGTTTCTCCCCTCTGTGGCCACTACCCTGTAGCCCCCAGGATACTGAATGGAACACGTGCATTTGAGGGCCTAATGTATCTCTCTGCAGCTAGCCGATAACTCACTGCTTTTTCCACCAAAGACTGGCAGTGAGAGGAGCGTAATGAAAATTTACTAAGACATCAGTCTCCCAGACAAAGAATTTCAAATCTGCTAGTCTTGTTAGTGTTCCTGGGAAAAACAATGAACTGACTAATGAATTATTTTGGAGCATACTAAAGAGAAAAATAGACATAAATCTGTAGGGGTGATGAGACTTATCTCTGTGGATTTTTTTTATTAATGAGAGAAATATGCTTTTTCTATATAGAATGAAATCTTCAGGCAAGACACAATTACTTAAGAAAAGTCACTGAGGTCAATGTATTATCACTTGGCTAACAACTCTAATTTATACATGTGCTCCAGCACAGGAGAGAATGGAAATGTGTCGCTTCTGGCACTAGAAATATTTGTAATGACACAAAGCAAATTTAATCATCTGACCTTCTTGCACTTATTATTTTTTTTCTTTCCATACTTCTCCCTTTAAGCCTCTACTTCTTGGGGTGGCAGGGGGGTGGGGGAAGAGAGTGTATTATGATAGCAGACCATACCATGGGAGTCTGCACTGAGAAAATGTGATGGATGCATTGGTGGGTGTTAGTTCTCTATAAGGCTAATTAGAAAGAGTGATAGCAAATCTTTATTACTCATTATTAGCATTCACATGACATCATTTATTTCAGGCTAGTCAACAAAAATAGTGCGAATCCTGAGTCTGCCATCATCACTCTGTCAACTGCTGGAAATTTGATCAGACTGTGCATGTCAGAAGAATGACAGAGCACTGAGGATTAGGATAGAAAATACCTTAGCGATGATGTAACTTACCCACGTTGGTCATGCATCAGAATCATATGAGGTCATTTTACAATGACGAACACTGCCTTAGCCAAATCTACTCCCGTAGATTTTGATTCAGAAAACCTAAACATGGAGATCCGACATCTGCATTTTCTAAAGCTCCACGGGGAGCTCTGATGACCAGTAAGGATGGTGAGAGACCATCTGAACCCACTTCTCTTTTCTCAGAGGAAGAGAAAACTGAGACCTGTATAGCTTTTGATCCTCTCCAAGAGTCCTATATCCAGGGTGCGACACTATTCAGCCTAAATCCAGCTTTCCCCACTCTTTGTCCCCTGTTCTTGCACATTAGCTGCGATTCTTCTGGTTGCAAAAGGCAAAACTCCCAATTTATTTTTTCTTTTTCTTTTTAAAGATTTTTTTTAAGATTTTATTTATTTATTTGACAGACAGAGATCACAAGTAGGTAGAGAGGCAGGCAGAGAAAGAGGAGGAAACAGGCTCCCTGCCAAGCAGAGAGACCGACGTGGGGCTTGATCCGAGAACCCTGGCATCATGACCTGAGCTGAAGGCAGAGGCTTTAACCCACTGAGCCACCCAGGCACCCCTTTTTAAAGATTTTTAATTTACTTATTTGAGAGAGAGCAGAGCATGCAACAACACAAGTCGGGGAGGCAGAGAAAGAGGCAGAAGTAGACTCCCCACTGCTCAGGGAGCCTGATGCGGGGCTTGGTCCCAGGACCCTGGGATCATGACCTGAGCTGAAGGCAGATGCTTAACTGACTGAGCCACCCAGGTGCCCCCAAAACTCCAGTTTAAACCAAGGAAGTATACTGGCTCCTGTAATGGGAAAGTCCAGGAGTAACCATGGGAACATGGGCACTGTCTGTCTCTCTCCAAGTCTCTCCAGTATGTTCACAGGTAGCCATAAAAATCAGTCTACCAATCTGGCAACTCCAATGGAAAGAAAGAGTTCAATGTGATAGCTCTAGGGTGAAAAAATCTCAAGGAGCACTCTGACTGGAATGCTTTATGGCACTTCTTTCTTCCTCAGCCAGTCATGGTGACAAGGGGGTGGAGTTCTTCAGTGACAAAGCTGAATGAATGGGGAAAAATTTGACCAGGAATGGGAGCTGGGAATGGGAGACAGGAATGGAAGAGGTTCCATTGCCAGAAATATAGCTGGAGATGTTAGACAAACAAAAACAACAAAAGCCTAGCTCATCTAACCCGCTTTGCATTTTTTAACCATGACCTACAGGGATGAAAAAGAAACAAAACTAAGATTCCTAACCTTTGTGAAACACAAATTTTATAAAACAATACTCTTTTGCCATGTACCCCAGTATTTTTCATTCTATCACATTCTACTTCATTAAACACACACATACACACACAGCCCAAGCCCTAGTCTTGACTCACCAGAGTGTTTTCATGACCACAACTGATCATGAAAACGAGTTTGATTGATGTTCAACACATATTCAATGAGCAATCAATAGTGTCCAGTAATATTGATAGGTATTATGCAGAATTTAAAAGATTTTATCAGGCAGTCTCCAGTCTCTGAATGTGTAAATAATCAAAGAGAGGCTGGTTAAGAGTGTGATATAGAGGAAGGAGGCAAATTTGAGAGAAAAATAATATAGCATCTCTCAGGTAGGGGGCTGAGCAAACGGGGGTACCCTGAACCTAGCCAGAGACGAGGCTGGATGAGAGCCAGGCAAGCAAGCAATATGGATGGCGTTCCAAAGCCAGGACGTAAAACACAAACCAAGAGTGAACAGAAGGTAATCTCAGGAGGTAGCTCCCCAAAAGTGAGAAAACAGAAACTGAGCGTAAAGACAGTTAGCAAGAATGTTGGAGGTAATGTCCGATGAGAAGCAGCAGCTAGCTCCTGAAAGTAGGTCAGTGGCCCTTCCTACAGCCTGTGCCAGTGGACCCTGGTGACAGAAGAGAAGTAGAAGACCACCCTGCCCCTAGAGAATGGGACCCTTGCTTCAGTCATACCTGACCTGTTGAGGAAATCAGGTATGTTACACCCCATCCTCAACCTCTACGCAAGAATGTGTGTTACATAGCAACCATTACTCTAGGGTGTCTGGTTAACAAGGATCTCTACAGGAAACATAGATTCCCTAGTCTTAAACTCTGAGGAAAGATTCTAACCCAGTCAAATCCCGTGGTGAGTTTCTGGAAGCTCACAGTGATGGTATTCTATAAGAGGGACGCCTGGGTGGCTCAGTCAGTTAAGCATCTGCCTTTGGCTCAGCTCATGATCCCAGGGTCCTAGGTTCGCTTCCTGGGGTTGAGCCCTGTGTCTGGCTCCTTGCTCGGTGGGGAGCCTGCTTCTCCCTCAGCCTGCTTGTGCTCTCGCTTTCTCTCTCTGACAAATAAATAAAATCTTAAAAAAAACAAAACAAAACACAAAATAAGCATGTTTCATGTATGTTGTGGTAAATGACCTTAAATAATCCATGTTTATTTACTTGTCTACACCTCTTTTGTTCATCAAAGCATTTGAACCAGCTTATGCTTATGCTTTCTTACACAAAGTCTTCACATTATGGATGCTTCTTCAAACTGTGAAAATAACCCCCAGATTCTCCTCACACTGTGAAATAGCTGTGAGGTAAGTACTTCTCCTTTTGATTTTCTTGGGCTCTTGTCTGCATTTTTACCTCTTACAGAATGTCCTCTTTGTGTGTTAGCTCTCGTCTTCTCATGTGAAGAAACAACCCATTTCCTATGGAAATGCCCGCCATTTCATTTCCTTTACTGCTTTCTTTCGCCCAATCACCTTTTTCATAGAAAGCTGAGATCTAGTAAGTTTGCAGTCTCTACCCAGCAAAACCCCTTGGTAAGTTGTAAAACCTGGATTTATGTTCTCTGAAAGATCTCTTTCTGCTAATAAGCTTCATGCTGGCTAACAGTGACTGCCCACCTCTCCTCCCCTCCTACCCTTCACCTCCATCTCAAGGCCATAGAACATAGCCCCACCTTACTCTTCCATTGCTAATATTTGACTAAAGCCCAAACCAGCTGGGAGCGAGTTCCTGCTATCCTGCGTGTATTGCTTCTTTGGCCCATAGATTTACATAAAGAGCCCTGGAGCCCTGGCCACAAGCTCCTTCTCCTCATTCATTATTCTCTGTCTGCCCCCAGGAGAGACTAGACCTTCAGGTTCATCAGTCTTGAGACCGATTACCCGGACATGTGTTCTGATGTTGTATTTCCTCATGGTTGGGAACGAGTGACTTGAGGAGTCTATCCTGGGACAGTTTCGTGCATGAGCCAGTAAATCCCTGTGCACAAATTTCACAATCTTTGGGAATTCAGATTTTTTTTTTCAATTTTCTGAAGAAAATATAGTATGTGGGCCATATATTCCTCAATATCCCCAGCAAATCTGACACCACACCCTTTCATCAAACACACGAATCTCTCTCCAGCAAAATATATGACTACTAACATGAAACAAGGCAAATAAAGATTATAAACTGTTTCAAGACCTACCAGGCCATATATTACTTCCAAATGATTACCAGGAGGCTTTCATCTTTCAGAACTTTCTAGATCTAGGGCATATATTATAGACAATAGCTAATCATGAATTGGCTGCCCATTGCAGGGCCTGGTTATTTATCTAGAAGTGGCCAATCACCTGCTGGGGCTTTTGCGTGGCTAGCACAGTGAATCAGGGGACTTTGATCAGCCATTGTCCCTCAAAACTGCTCTTTTTTTTCCTTTTTTAAAAATGTTTAGTTTAGTTTAGTTTAGTTTTTTTTTTAAGACTTTATCTATTTGACAGAGAGAGACACAGCGAGAGAGGGAACTCAAGCAGGGGGAGAGGGAACACAAGCAGGGGGAGTGGGAGAGGGAGAAGCAGGCTTCCTGTCTCATATATTCCCTGGAGTCATTCATGGGGTTGAGTGGGAGCAGAGGTTTCCAACATGATTGAGCTTAAACTTTCAGTCAACCTGGTCATGGAAATGGGGACCAAAGTTATATTAAATCAGAGTTAAAAAAATAACATGAGGTAATTATTTTGCATGCTGAATCTGGATTCATATTTGCCATCACTAATTTTCCAACATCTTTCTCCTCTCTTGGCTGATTTTCTTTTAAAGGATTTTTTTTTAAGTAATCTTTACACTCAAAGTGGGACTCAAACCCACAATTCCAAGTTCAAGAGTCACATGCTCCAACCACTGAGCCAACCAGGCACCCCCTTGGCTGCTCTTTTAGATATACTGTCATCTCAGTCCTGATACCTACAGTTTGACTTTTTTTTTTCTATTTTATGCTTTTTCACATCTTCACATTCTTTCTTAGCTCCCAAAGAATCTCTTCTCAGAAATATTGGGATGACCCAGTAGAGCAAGGATAGAGCTCAGGCATTCAAGAGCCTAAGTGTGGCTTCCCATAACACAAAACAAATAGTTAAATTACATTTGTTTGTGCCTGAGGCCCTTAAACCATCAGTGACCTCTCCGAGATAAGGCTCTGGCTTGGGCGAGGATGTGGGAGCAGGCACTAAGTGTGAGAATGGGAAGCCTTTAAGTACTTAGTAGATCTGTGCTCCTTGCTTGCCACTGGGCTGGTGGAAAATACAAGTATAAGTACATGCCAAGTGCCCTGAACCAATCTTCTATAAGTGCGACAATACTCCATAGTAGACAGCACTCAGGTAGTGTTATGCCTTTGAAAACAAAAAAGTGTGAATGATGAACCTTGGTAATTGTGTATCAGGGGCTAGAAAGGGCTTCCTAGGCACGGGAAGGGGTTTCCCAAGATGTTATCGTATGTTCCTTAGGAAGAAGCCACCAGCAGACTCTTGGGAGGTATCGCAAAAGAGGAGCAATACCTATAGAGAGCTTCCTGATTGGTCAGGTATCCAGCTTCATTTAAGGCCTCCTCAGCATCCTGCCTCCCCCCAGGGTCTTCCTGCAAGTGACGGTGAGGATTTTCCCATGTTGCATATGCGTCAGCGCAGGTGGGACCAAGTAGCTCAAAGTTTTCCTACAGGTATATAGTTTCAGACCGCCAAGTTCATGGTTTCTTAAAAGTCTTTATCTATCTATCTATCTATCTATCTATCTATCTATCTATTTATTTTTTTTATAGATTCACTGCTAAAAGCTTATTTTATTGCGATTGTTGTTCGGCAAATAATTTCTAAATTACGTTTTTACACTGTTTATTACCGGTGCAAATGTTTTTTACTTTCATCGCTTGTGTTTTCAATGTTGTGAAATATTTCTGAACGTTCCTTTAAGGTGAAGATATTTGTTGGTGTCACTTCCTTTTCATTCTTTTCACTAAAACTACTATCATTGGGGTGCCTGAATGGCTCAGTGGGTTAAAGCCTCTGCCTTCAGCTCAGGTCATGATCCCAGAGTCCTGGAATTGAGCCCCGCATCGGGCTCTCTGCTCAGGGGGGAGTATGCTTCCCTTCCTCTCTCTCTGCCTGCCTCTCTGCCTACTTGTGATCTCTGTCTGTCAAATAAGTAAATAAAATCTTAAAAAAAAAAAAAAGCTGCTATCCTTGTTTATGTCAACAAGTTCACCTTCACAAAGTTCCTCTGGCTGTATGTCTTAGAATTTCTTGAATGGAGGCGCTGGCAGTTTACCCATAGTCAGCTCTAACTAATTCCATTCACGCGTGATACAAATTTCTCTTCAACGCTATCACTTTTCATTTCTTTGCTGCACTTTTACCTTTGGTAACCAATTCCCTCCTTCCTCCTTTGAGTATTCATTTTGGTAAAATGTCATGGAAGTTTATCACCAGGAGTCAAGGAGGCAGCAAACCGCAGGCTTTGCATTCCGCGTTTGAACTTAGTAACAAAGGCAAGGTGACCAATCAGGGACAGATTTTGAAAGAAGTGATATGATTGGTCATCGATCCTGACGCTCATCTGTTATTTCTGCTCTGACTTGCAGACTAGGTTCTATATGCAATTACTCCTAGCCAATATACCCTGGTAACTGAGATTTGAATCCTGTTGTTGGGGGACTGGTGTTGTATTAACTAAATCACAGTGACTGAACTTTGTGCATATTGGAATTATGCGAAGTGAGGACTGTATTGAATTGACACAAAATTACATAAACCAACAAGATCCAGAGCAACAATCAGAATATACATTTTAATCTGATTAGAAAACTGGTAAGAGGAATATAAGGACAAATATTATTCATAATAACTAACGCCCAATTGTAGTTCTTGTGAGTGAGGTCAAAAGGAAAGGAGAAGTTTATATTTAAAAGCTATAGGGGCACCTGGCTGGCTGAGTTGGAAGAGCATGAAACTATTGATCTCTACCTTGTGAGTTCCAGCCCCGCGATGGGTATGGAGATTAAATAAATAAAACTTAAACAAACAAACAAATAAACAAACCTGTAAAACCGTACTGAAAGACATAAAGGAAGATATGGAGAAATGGAGAAACATATGTTCCTGGATAATAAGAATCAGTATTTTATTTTAGATTTTGTTTATTTATTTGACACAGAGAGACACAGCCAGAGAAGGAACACAAGCAGGGGGAAGTGGGAGAGGGAGAAGCAGGCTTCCCACTGAGCAGGGAGCCCCATGAAGGGCTGGATCCCAGGACCCTGGGATCATGACCTGAGCTGGAGGCAGACGCTTAGAGGCTGAGCCACCCAGGTGCTCCAAGAGTAAATATTTTAAAGGTATTGATTCTCTCCCAAGCTAATCTATAAATTTAATGTAATTCCAAGAAACAAGCACTAGGAAATTCTTGAGTGTTTTGCAATTGTGGAATGTGGAAGGCCTTTTAATTGTGACTCCAAACATAAAATCAGATTTTAAAGCACAATCAAGTCCACCATAAAATATAGAAAGAACTCTAAGAACATCTTTTCATTATATATAACAAAGAACTCATATTTAAAATACAGAAATAGCTCTTTTGAGCACCAATATTAATGAATCTCAAAGTAACAATGCTGAATGAAAAAAAGCCAGACAAAAAAGAGACTACATACTGCATGATCCCACTTACATACAATTCTAGAGATTGCAAACTAACCTATAGTGACAGAAAACAGATCAATGTTTGGGGCCGGAGGGAGGTGAAAAGACAGAAGGATGGAATTATAATGAAGTACAAGGGGTGGCTGGGTGGCTCAGTCAGTTGGGTGTCTGCTTTTGGTTCAGGTTGTGATCCTGGGGTCCTGGGATCAAGCCTTGCATCAGGTTCACTACTCCGCAGGGAGCCTTCTTCTCTCTCTCCCTCTGCCTGCAGTTCACCCTGCCTGACTCTCTCTCTCTCAAATAGATAAATAAACTCTTTTAAAAAAATATGAGGAAACTTTTTGGGGTGATGGAAATATTCATTATTTGATTGTGGTGATGGTTTCAAAGTACATACTATACCAACATTTCTCAAATTGTACATTTAAATCATTTAAAATATGTACAGTTTACTGTGTATTGATTATATCCTCCCACAAAAACTTAAAAAATCAGCTTGAACAAGACTGAAAGCCAATAAAAACAAGTAAAGAAAATGCATAGTGAAATCACAGAAGTAAACAGCCAATAAAATAAGAAGGTACCTTTATTAACAATCAAGGCAACACAATTTAAAACACTAAATTTCAAAACTCATTTTTGTGTATCAAAGTGGAAAAATCCAGAAGATTTATAATTCCTGGGGTTGATAAAGGTGCAAGGAAACAGACATTCTCATACATTGTTGAGCTGTGGATTGTAGAGTAATATGACTTTGTCATAATTAAAGTTACATGTAGCCTATTATCTGTTTCTGGGAATCTACCCTATAGAAATAATCACAAATTGCCAGAGATATGCATAAGAATATCTGTTGTGACACTGAAATAATAGTGGTAACAGCAAAATCACCAAGCTACTATAAATCAATGGAATTTTTAAAATTATGGTCCCTTCAGGCAAAAAAATATTATGCAGCAATTAAACAGAATGGGGCATATGTGTATGAATGTATGTATGCATGTGTGTATGTGTGTTGAATTGCAAAAATATCTATGCTTATTTCTAAGTGAAAAAGCAAGTTGAAGAGCGATCTTTTTGTTTAAAAAAACTCTGATATTTGTATATTGTGTGCATATACGTAAGTAAATAAAAAATTCCATCTGGGGAGAATATATGACAGAATTAGGGAGAGATTTCACTTTACACACTTCCAAAGTTTTCAGATATGCAATCTATTTTTCCTTTTTGAAAATAGCCTAGGGGCGCCTGGGTGGCTCAGTGGGTTAAGCCGCTGCCTTCGGCTCAGGTCATGATCTCAGGGTCCTGGGGTCGAGTCCCACATCGGGCTCTCTGCTCGGCAGGGAGCCTGCTTCCCTCCCTCTCTCTCTCTGCCTGCCTCTCCATCTACTTGTGATTTCTCTCTGTCAAATAAATAAATAAAATCTTTAAAAAAAAAAAAAGAAAGAAAATAGCCTATTTAAGGTATGATTCATACAATTTATGTAAACAAAACAAAAATATAAATATAAAATATTAAAAATATAAAATATAACATATTTTTGTGTAAACAAAATAATAAAACAAAAAAATAATAAAACAAAAAAAATTTTTGTGTAAACAAAATTATATGTCAAAGTCTAAAGATAATATCTTGAAGACCTCTGACAAAGGTCTTTGGAACACTCAGACTCCTATCAACTCCCTGTCACCTTACATGCCATTCTTGCCCCATGTTTTAGTTCTATCCTTTTTCAAACTCCTCAAATTAGACATTATTACTATCATCATCATCATTATCATCACTTTTGTTTGCAATGTTTTAGATTCACCTGTGTTTACTGCTCTCTTTTCTTAATGTTCCTTCTTGCATTTTCTGACCTTCCTTTTGATATAATTTTCCTTCTTTTTCAAGTTCATCATTCACATGTAACTTAAGCATAGATCTGTTGGTGAAAACTCTCTATTTTTTTTTTATTTTTTTTATTTTTTTTTTTATTTTTTATTTTTTATAAACATATATTTTTATCCCCAGGGGTACAGGTCTGTGAATCACCAGGTTTACACACTTCACAGCACTCACCAAATCACATACCCTCCCCAATGTCCATAATCCCACCCCCTTCTCCCAAACCCCCTCCCCCCGGCAACCCTCAGTTTGTTTTGTGAGATTAAGAGTCACTTATGGTTTGTCTCCCTCCCAATCCCATCTTGTTTCATTTATTCTTCTACCCACTTAAGCCTCCATGTTGCATCACCACTTCCTCATATCAGGGAGATCATATGATAGTTGTCTTTCTCTGCTTGACTTATTTCGCTAAGCATGATACGCTCTAGTTCCATCCATGTTGTTGCAAATGGCAAGATTTCATTTCTTTTGATGGCTGCATGGAGGTTCCTCAAAATGTTGAAAATAGAACTGCCCTATGACCCAGCAATTGCACTATTGGGTATTTACCCTAAAGATACAAATGTAGTGATCCAAAGGGACACATGCACCCGAATGTTTATAGCAGCAATGTCCACAATAGCCAAACTATGGAAAGAACCTAGATGTCCATCAACAGATGAATGGATCAAGAAGATGTGGTATATATACACAATGGAATACTATGCAGCCATCAAATGAAAACTCTCTATTTACCAAAACAGATTAATTCATTTATTTGGCTCCCAGTTTCGATAGGAGGTTTTCTGGGTGCACAATTTAAGACAGTTATTTCCTCCCAGCTCTTTGTATATGGTCTTTCTTTCCTGGTCTTTGTTGTTAAGTAGGAATCTACAGTCATTCTATTTGTGGCTGCATGTTAGGTATCTGACTTTTCTCTTGTGCTGTGCTTATGATCTTCTGTTTGTTTTCCCTTTTTTTGCAGTGTAGTGAAGAGGATAAAGGTGAATTCTGTAATATCTCACGACATGGTAGGGAATATTTTTTGGGGGGGGGGGACACTCACAAGCCAAAGGCAACAAGCAAGAACCTTGGTATCCTAACTCTTCCTCCATCTCATAGAAATCTATGCTGCTGTGGGCCACACAACAAAGTTGCAGCGAAGAGACACCTGCCTCCTCCCTGCACCCCCCTTTTTTCCCCCTGCACCCTTTTTAGTGGGCAAGGAGAAGAATACACTTCTCACTGGGGCAACTGCAGATTCCTTGATTTCTAGGAAATGCTGATTAAGATGTCAGCTGTTTACAAGGAGCTTTCTGAGAACCTCGCTGCCAGGCACCTTGGAGATCCTGGGGCCAGTAAGACGATACAGCCCCTCTTGTTGGGGAGTATGAGGGAGCTACCAGCCCATACTAGTTTTTTTTGCCCAGGCAACAGAGAGATGGAGTCTTTTTCAAATAATTCAATTGTTGTACCATAATTCCAGTCCCTAATCTCCAGTCTCCTCACATATCTGACATAGGGAAAGAGAAAGCAATTATTTGCCCCCCTCTCCGCAGCCCTTCAATTTTGTGGTCGGGTGAGTGTAAGTTCTACCAATTAGGGTTGTCATCCTGAGGGGTAAGGTAAGCTTCAGAGTTCTTGTCTTGGGGTGATACGATCTAGGAGAGCTACAATTTGTTATTCTGACTCTAAGGGCGACATCTAGAGGTAGAGAAGAGTAGCTACAGAGCTGTGGGAAGCCCTCTGGATCTCCATCATCCTTCCAGCAGTGTGCTGAGGTCCTTTCCCAGGTGAAAGGGCTCCTGCCAGGATAAAGTGGCTAAGCGCCAAGATTGCCCCCTTAACATCTGACCCCCTCTCGCCAATTTTGGACTGCATTTCGGGTAGGCTTGACCCTCCATTCTAAAAGCTATCGGCAGGGAGATGTGATGAACTCTCATGGTTCAGCCAAGAAACCCAACACTAAGCCTTGTAAGTGGGGTTCTCCCTTCTGTGAGCATCAGCAACCCAGGGTTTGCGGTGGCAGGGCATGGACGACCAAGCTCCACTCTGCTCTCCTCTAGTCCCAACAGACCCAACCAGAGTAGAGATTGTCTGGTTCTGTCCTGGCCAAATTTGCAGACTGGTACCGGACTTGGATGGATGGGGAGAGGTCTGGTGGGTCACCCTCACATTCAGGGACAGTGAGGCTGTGGGTTTGGAAAGCAAGGACAAAGGTCTGGATCTCTAAATGGAATCTGATTTTCCCATCCCCAGGGCCTCCTCTCCTATTATCTATCTCATGGCTTTCTTCTCTCCTCATTGACCTCCCAAGAGGTTTTCTTTCTCCTAGAACTGCCCCAGCTTTTCTCTTTCCCAGGTACGCAGCCCATTTTTGTGGATCATTCTATCAGTCCTCTGGCTTCTCTTTCTCTACCCTACAGCTGCAGCTGCCTGCAAAACCCAAAGAATTCGGCCAAGAGCCAGGAGCACATCACTCTACTTGACAATCCAGCTCAACTGAGGGATTTTCCTAATTTGGCTGCTTTCTCCAGATGGTACAGCCTCAGGCTCAGAGAATGTTCTTCTGCTTCTACCCAAACTGTTCAAGAATGGGGATAGCCTGCCTCTTCCTCTCTGGTCAGTCCAGCAATTTATCCTGGAGTAGCAGGTGCTAGGATTGGTGGATCTCAATTTATAGAGACCTGCTAATAGATGTTTTTTCTTTAGAAAGCATGTCCATTTCCTCTTGCCCAGAATCACGTGGTGTTCCTGGCTTGTGACAACCCTTCCTCTCTTCTAGTCTCCCTGGTTTAGTGCAGAAGTCCCAGGCTTAGCTAAGTGGAGCAAATTACTAGAAGGCAATTTGGTAAGCATATATAAAAAATCTTCAAAGTCTATAGACATTTTGACCTAATGATTCCAGTTCTAGGGTTTTGACCTAAGGAAATATTTGAACACATGTCCCGGTCTATATACAAAGATATTAACAGAAATTTTTATAAAAGCAAAAATTAGAAATAATTTTGGGGTTCAGTTGATGATTGGTTAGATAAATCCTTATGTACTCATACAATTGAAGTCTATGTAGCAGCTACATTGTAGCTATTTAAAATTATAACGCAGATCTGTAGTTACTGGAATGAAAAAATATTTGCAACCTTGTGTAATGAAAAAGACCATCTACAGAACAGCATTTTTTATATGATCCCAGTATACATTTCATTTGTCCTCTGCAGCATTTGACACTGTTGATCATTCCCTTTCTTGAAACTTTCTTAGTTTGATGATGCCTCTTTCCTCACTCCTGGTTTTCCTGCCCTCTCTCTGGCTGTTTTCTCAATTCTTTTGACACTTCTGAATGTTGATGTTTTTTAGATTTCCATATTCTCCTTCTTTAATCTTCCCATTCTGTTCACTCTCCTTGAGTGACTTCTCTCTCCCTCTCTAAGATTTATTTATTTGAGAGAGCTGGCACGCACCCACACTTGGGTGGGGGGGGTGGTAGAAGAGGGAGAGGGAGAGAGAGTCTTAATCAGACTCTGAGCTGAGCATGGAGCCAGAGGCTTGATCTCCTGTCCCTGAGATCTTTACCTTAGCCAAAACCAAGAGTCAGGTGCCTAACCACCTATGCCACCCAGGTGCCCCAAGTGACATAAATTTTTACATGAATTTAACAACCTTGTAAATGTTAGGGAATCTCAAATCTGAGTGTTTAGTTCCAATGGTTTTCTTAAATTCCAGAACCATTCAGCCAGTTGGACATCACTATTTGGTTGTCTTTCAGGATCCTCAGACTTCGCCTGCCCCAAACAGAACTCATCTTCCCTGTCCTCCCCAAACTGCTCTGCCACTACTCCTCATCTTGGTGATGGCCACCACCTCCATTCAGGATCCTAGCAGCCATTCTTATCTTCTCTCTCTTTTTGACCAAACAAATCTGTTAATTTTACCATCCGAATAGCTCTCAAACCTGTTTATTTATCTTCATTCCTCTTCCTGCTGTTAGATTATCTAATAGATGGCTTCATTGCATGATTAGGACACTGACAGACTATGGGGTCCCAGGAAAACCTCAACCTCCCACCTTGTGGGGCCAAGACTCTTGGCTATTTGTCATGGAAGAATTCTACACTCATTTGAGAAAAAGATGAACTTGATACATGGGCACTGGAAGACCATATCTGCCCTGTCCTTTTCTCAAGAAATAATTGATATGTTACACACAAGGAAGACACTAAAACATTAATGTTCTTCAGAATCTTCTTATCTTGCTTGGTCATGTGAATTTTTACATATTTGCTACTTTGTAATACTTTAATAGACAATAGAAGTCTACCTCTAAACTTTTGTTTTCATGCTCTTTTGCAGATTGAAATTTTGCACTTTCTTCTTATTTACCTGACTAATTTCTACTGATATTTCAGTATTCACATCAGATACCACTTTCTCTAGAAAGACTTCTATGACACACACATTTAATTCTATGCCTCAGTATTAGTCTTTTTGTGTAAATTGCCCCAGCTCCAATTCCTAAAAAGCAAAACAACAAAGATCAGATAACAACTACACACATACAGTGGGTTTTGTTATGTGACAGGGAAGCCAGAGTCTTTTATCGTGGCAATAAACATGTCTGCTTTTGCTCCTGAAGGTGACATTATCTTTACTATACCAGGCTGAAAGTTTGCCTGCCCTTTTTCTCCAGAGAAAGACACTATCTCTATTTTTCTAAGCTGTTTATTCCACCAGGTTCTTAGAAGAGACAGTCTTGAGAAAAGAACATTCAGTGTCTTGCTCAAAAGATATGCACAATTATGGGGCGTCTGGGTGGCTCAGTCATTGGGTGTCTGCCTTCGGCTTGGGCTGTGGCCCCAGAGTCCTGGGATCGAGCCCTGCATCGGGGTCCCCCTTTCCCTCTGCCTGCTGCTCGCCCTACTTGTGTTCACACACACACTCTCTCTGTCAAATAAATAGATAAAATCTTACCCTCCCAAAAAACCAAACAATCCAAAGAACAAAACAAACAAACAAAAGATATGCAGGAATGTGAGAGACCCATGGAGAAATATCTCACAACAGAATATGAAGACAGAGCATTTATGATGAATTTGTTAGGTATTAAGAAAAAAGGGAAATAAATGTGAGTTCTGCATTTTTGGCCTAGGCAACTAGAAACACGTAGTGCAAATTTATTGGAGATGGAATGACTGTGGTAGCAGCAGGGCAAGAGTTAGGAGTTTGCTTTTGGTCAGGCTAATTAAATAATTATAATCATACTGGTATTTGTTGCATATTTGTCATGTGCTGGGGCCTCTGATAAACACCTCATATACATTTACTGGACACATATTAACTGAGCACCTTATACATGTTAGTCACTATCCCAGGATCTGGAGTTAGAGTATTGAACAAAACCACTAAGATCCCTGCCTCCTAGTATAGTGTTTGCATTCTAGTCAGGCAGCTAAGGAAGTTCGAAGTGAGAATCTTCTCTTCCTGGAGTTAGAGTTGTCGATCTTTTTTTTTTTTCTTTTTTTTTTTTTTAAGATTTTATTTATTTATTTGAGAGAGAGAACGTGAAAGGGTAGAAGGTTAGAGGGAGAAGCAGACTCCCCATGAAGCTTGGACCCCAATGCCAGACTCGATTCTGGGACTCCGGGATCATGGCTTGATCATGACATTACCTGACTAATTTCTACTGATATTAGAGTTGTCAGTCTTGTGAAGTAGGATTTTTTCTATTTCCCCTCACTCTATAGATGAGGAGTCAAGGCTTAGAAAATTAATATATCTAAGGTCACCTTTCATAAATGTAGGAGCCAAGTTTCTAACTCATCTGTTTAACACCAGAGCCAATATTTTATTATTTATTTTTTAAAAAGATTTAATACATTCTTATTTAACAGAGAGAGAGAGAGAGTGCATGCGTGGGAGACAGCACAAGGAGTGGGAGCTGCAGCTGGAGAAGCCCAAATGCGGGGCTCAATCCTAAGACTCTGGGATTGTGACTTTAGCACTTAACCTACTGAGCCACCCAGGCGTCCCATTATTTATCTTCTGAATAAGAATGTATTCATTAATATTCACTAAAGTGAATATAAAGTCATTTAAAGAGTGTTAAATTAGCTGTCCCATAAACTGTTCTTAGAAATGCAATATTAAAAAACTAGAAAGAAGTAATGTAAAAATAATGGATCTGGCTATTGCAGTGGAAAAGTTAACTGACTTGCTTTTCCTACTTAATATTGATTTAATCTCATTCTGATATTGGATTTTCTTATATTTTACTACATAAATTACTTTGAATATAGTTTCAAGACGTATTTTTATTACTTTCTCTTTTGTGATATAATTTTAAAAACTATCTCATAGAAATAAATTTGAGTTGACCTGAATTTCAAAATATTTGTCCTGTTCAGTGGAATTTTTTAAAAGACTTCTCATACATATTAGTAGCTTTCAGAGAGTAAGAAGCACTGGAAACTGGGGTCCTATAATGATAATCCAACACTTAGGAAGAGCTACTTTTGATCACTTATCAAAGAAGAAGTTTTGTCAGCATGGAGTTACCTCAAAAAGTTGAAAATAGAGCTACCCTATGACCCAGCAATCACACTACTAGGTATTTACCCTAAAGACACAAATGTAGTGATCTGAAGGGGCACGTGTACCCCAGTGTTTATAGTAACAATGTCCACAATAGCCAAACTGTGGAAAGAGCCTAGATGTCCATCAACAGATAAATGGCTAAAGAAGAAGTGGTGTATATATATACAATGGAATACTATGCAGCCATCAAAAGAAATGAAACCTTGCCATTTGCAATGACAAGGATGGAACTAGAGGGTATTACACTGAGTGAAGTAAGTCAATCAGAAAAAGACAATTATCATATGATTTCCCTGATATGAGGAATTTGAGAGGCAACATGAGGGGTTTGGAGGGTAGGGAAGGAAAAAATGAAACAAGATGGGATCGGGAGGGAGACAAACCATAAGGGACTCTTAATCTCACAAAACAAACTGTAGGTTTTGGGGAGTGGGTAGGGAGAGGGTAGTTGGGTTATGGACATTGTGGAGGGTTTTCTATGGTGAATGTTGTGAAGTGTGTAAGCCTGACGATTCACATACCTGTGCCCCTGCGGCTAATAATTCATTATATGTTAATAAAAAATAAAAATAAATAATTTTTTAAAAGAAGATGTTTTGTGAAAATTATTTCCTGGGGTACATTCAGTGAAATTCTCATAGGGACCATAAATTCTGATAGGGACCATAAGAAACATTATATTTGAGGCAAAATGTAACATAAAAAAGAGAGGGGAAAATTGTGAAGAATTATTCAATCACTAATTTATTCATTCTATAAGTATTTTATTTATTGTTTTTTACTGAGAATGGGCATCTGTAGGACATAAGCTTCTAATTATGTCTTCATTGTCTTCCCTACTAGATTGTAAGTTTCACAAGGATGGGGTTCAACGTCTCTCTTGGTCACACTGCATCTCTAGCACTCCATTCAAATGCTAGATAAATGAAGGAAGGGATAAACAAGTGAATCTGAGTATTTTAATCCAACTGTTGCCCCCAAAACCATGAGCACAAATATCTGTAATACAAGGTTGGGAACATCAGGTGCTCTACAAGTGTAAAGTATTTGTCTTATTAGACTTGAGAGATTGGAAAGGTTTTGTTGACAAAATTGGGGGAGTTTTGTAGGACTGGAGCTTGGACTTGAAATAGGTATTTAGGTTTGGTTTCCTAGAAAATACAGTTGAAGTCAATCATGTAAATGCTTTCAGATGGAAGTTTCAAACCAAAGGCAGAAAAAGTAAAAAGGGAAATGAGAACGGATGTGAGCTTGCATTTAAAAAATAACTAGTTGAGTTCCACTATAATCTAGATTGTAAAAATCTGGGAAGAGCTTTACTCCCACTCTAACAAGAAAATCTGGATAAACTAATAATTTTTCTTTAATCCACAGGGGTCAAAGAAGAGCTAAGGTCACAGGGAAACCAACTAGCATGAAATTTAAGGAAAGATGGGCTCCTCCGAGGAGGGATGGATGTAAGCATTGACTCACCTGTAGCAAAATGCAGGGTAGGGGAGAAGGTAGGTGCCATAGAAGCAGGTAAAAATGTTGAGCTAAAATTTTTAATGATTTAGTGAAGGTTAATTATAACTAAGATAAAGCCACAAACCAAAAGAGCTCACACTCACAGGGTCATCTCCATAGACCTCCACTGGATGCTCACAAGAAAGTTCAAGGGCAGTGCAGAAGAAAGCTTCCCTAGGGTACAAAGTAGAGGAGATGAGAAATGAGGATGAGAAATGAGAAATATTGGAAATTGCGAAATGAACAAAACTCCACCCAGACTCTTGTTCTGTATAAAACAAAAGTCTTAAGCCTTCAGAAATAAGGCAACAAACCCTCTTACCTACAGAGTACATGTGAAAACCTAAAAACACAGCTGGGAGAAGGGTAAATGGAAAACACCTTCTGCTCTTAGGAGCAGAGCAGGAAATCCCAAATAAGATCCCCCAAAGACACACTGCAGAGTTTAGCCGCTATGGAGAGAAGGACAGATTTATGGAGAAAAAACCCACTGCTAAGTTCCAGGGCCGGCTGAAGACTGTAGCAGGACAGGACAGCCGAGAATACTTCCTACCCTCTGATCAGACAGGCAAATAGCCAGGCGGGGTGTGGAAAGAGCAGCACTCTGTGTCTCTTCGGAGAGGCTAGAATGTGGAGAGAGACCGCCTCTGGATTGCAAGTCCACAGGAAAGCCAAGAATCGAGGATGGAATAATATTGGAAAAAGCAATTGTTTTATGTATGTCTGGCAAATCAAGGTTGTTAATTATGTTTTTCAAACCTACTGTATCCTTACTGTTTTTGTCTGCTTCATCTAACAGTTGAAGAATAGTTGAAGGAGATGCTGTTGAAATCTTCTGCAATAGATTTGACAAATTTTCCTTGAATTTGCACCATTTTTGGCATTTTAGGTTTTGATAGAATTCTAATAAGGTGGTTTCATAATTTTGGTGTGATAAAAAAAAGTTGTACTACTTCAGGGTCTATGTTATGATCCTCACTCTTGAAATCGGTGAGTAGAGACAAATGTTCTTTTAAACCACTTTAATTTCCCTAATTTACTTCCAAACATGATTACTACAAAGGCGAACCAATAGGAGTATTAATGAGTGAAGTCTCTATATATTTTAATCCAGCAGAAAGATCAGGATGAACTCGAAAGGAACAGGTGGTGCATTAGTTTTCTATCGTTGCCTTAACAAATTACCACACACTTAGGGGCTTAAAACAACACAATTTTGTTTATAGTTCTGGAGGTGAGAAGTCTGAAATGAGTCTCACTGGACTAAGAACAAGGCTTCAGTGTGGCTGCATTCTTTTCTGGAGGCTCTTGGGGAGAATCCATTTTCTTCCCCTTCGCAGCTTCTGTCTGCATTCTTTGGCTTATGTCCCCTTTCCCATTTTCAAGCCAGCAACATCGGTCTAAGTCTTTCTTACACTGCCACCCATCTGGTTCTACTTCTTCTGCTTACCTCTTCCACTAATAATGACTCTTATAATTAGACTGGGTCCATGTGGATAATACAGTCTAAATACCTTATAACCTTCCTTCCACCTGCAACCTGAATTCCCCTTTGCCATGTAATCTAACATATTCACAGGCCCTGGAATTAGGTTACAGCTATCCTTGGAAGGCCATTATTCTGACTATCACAGGTGGTAAATGGAAGGAGCAGAAAAGGTGGACATAGTGCCTAGATTGAACTAGACAGACGTATAGTAAGTTCAGAGAGGGTACATAAAATATAGCAATCTGCCTAAGTATGACATTGCTTTCAAATCTATTTCATATTATGTTTTCTCCTAATATAAATTCATGCATACAGGTAATTATTATTTAATTAGTATTTACATGTTCTTAAAATATATTTGTTTTGGAAAGAAGTCAATATTTGGTTTATTTTAAAATAATACTCTAAGCAATGTCCTCATCTACCTGGAGGGATGAGTGTAATGTGGTACTGAGGGTATATTACCCAATTTCTTTCTTTTCAGTAATCTGTATAACCAACCTGGGGTTCCAACTCAAGACGCTGAGATCAAAGTTGCATATTCTTCCAACTGAGTCAACAAGGCGCCTCTTTATTACCCAGTTTCTAAAGACCATCTTGGTCCTTCATGTTCAAATTTCCTTAACAGCAAATAGCCAAAGGACCTAATGGTTGCTTCATTTCAGAGTAAAATTGGATTTTATATGCTTGTTTATTTTTTCGACAACCATTTATACTTTCTTTTGAGCTCAGTATAGTCTTCAAAGTGACTAAAACTATGATAATCAGACTACTGAGTAAAAATGGAATGCTGTATTTCAAGGCACAGAAAGCATTTTTGCAACTGAAACTAGGATACTGGGGCCCTTTTTGGTGTTTTACTTTAGCAGGAATTTTTCCTTAATTGTTCATTTCATACAGCAAATGTGGTTAAATATCTACTCTGTAATAGAACTCATGCTAGTCATTTGGAAAAAGTCATTAATTCAATATATATTTTATTTTTTTTGAGAGAGTGCATATAAGGGGAGGGGGGTAGGAGCTGAGGGAGAGGGAGAGAATCTGTTTTTGTTTTTCTTAAAGATTTTTATTTATGTATTTGAAAGACAGAGCATGAGCATGGGGAGGGGTAGAGAGGGACAAGCAGACTCCCTGCAGATCACAGAGCCCAGTACAGGGCTCTGTCCCAGGACTCTGAAGTCATGACCTGAGCCAAAGTCAGTCGCTTAACTGACTGAGCCACTCAATAGCCTCCAAAGAGTATCTTTTTTTTTTTTTAAGATTATTTATTTATTTATTTATTTGTTTATTTATGTGACAGAGATAGAGAGAGAGAAAGACAGTGAGAGAGGGAACACAAGCAGAGGAAGGGTGGGAGATGGAGAAGCAGGCCTCTCGCCATGCAGAGAGCCCAAAGTCCGGCTCCACCCAGGGACCGTGGGATCATGACCTGAGCCAAACGCAGTCGCTTAACCACTGGGCCACCCTGGCACCCCTCCAAAGAGAATCCTAAGCAGGCTCCATGCCCAGCGTGGGAGCATTATTTTTCCTTGATGACGATGGCGCTTCAGGACGAAAGCTCCTGGGACTCAGTTTCTGCAGGCAAGAAAATCAAAGCTACGGGTTTGGGGGTGATCAGGAACCCGCAGAGTCCCCTTAGCTCCTGCCAGGCGATTGATGGGTCTCGCATCCCGGCGTGGTCTCTGGGCCTTTGGATGGCAAAAAGCGGCAGCCGAGATGTCCAATCACCAACAGCACCGTCAGCCACACCCCTCCTCGAAGGGGAAAAACTGAGCCCGCCTCCTCCGCCCTCGGGAGTTGGGGACGGGGCGACGCTCCCGTGCGCGCTGCCGTTACGCCGACGCACGGGTACGCCGGCCCCGCCCACACCCTCGCAAGTCTGGTTTCCGGCGGGAGCGCGGACTCAGGGGGAGAGGGGAGTTTGCGGCTCGGGTACTGGAGCTGTCTGAGGGCTGCGCTGCCCTTTGGTACCCGCCGGAATGCCTCACTTGGAAAACACGGTGCTTTGTCGCGAGTCCCAAGTGTCCATCTTGCAGTCCCTGTTTGGAGAGGTATTGTGGTCAAACTACCTTTTCTCTTCCAAATCCTGGAGGCAAACATTTCCGTGGTCTTGTGACGTGTTCTCAATTTTCTGTCTTCGTGTTCGGATTGAGGGGCAGGCAAGAATCCATTTTTTTGCATTGAGGAAAGGGTTGTTGTAGGTCTACCCCACTCCTCCACCCGAAGTAACTTCTGATTAGTCCCCTTGAAAAGAACGGCCCGGGCAGGACCGGCCGGCACCACAGGACGTTGGCCCAGGATGGATTCTTTTACTAAAACACGCCACGCTTTTGAGATGGCGTTACCCTAAAGTAGCGACTGGAAGTTGCTTAGTTTCTTACCCCAGCTGAAAAAGATTGTACGTAACAGGTGTGTTGGCAGTGTTATTTTTTTTCCTGGTGTGAGTTCGCACGTTTCACTGAGGTGTTCGGTGTAAGTCAAGCGTGGGTGTAGGTGGTGGTTACCGAGCCCAGGGAGGGCCAGGGCAGGCTTCAGGTTTAAAACTTGACCGGCTTTTCCAGAATTGCCGAAGCCTTGAAGAGAGCTTGTCTAGAATTCTTGACGAGCAGTTCAGGTGACGCCTGAAAGAAGAGGTTAAGTAAGTGTCTTTGAATGGACACAGCTAGGGACTCCTTTTCACAGGCAGGAGGTAGCATTCACCAGTTCAAAACTTCCAGCTATTTTTGTTTATGTTCTGGTGGCCTGTGGTAAGCCTTTTGCTTCAGCCTTAGACATGGAGTTCAGTCAGTCAGACTTGGGTCTTCTTTCCTGTGAGGAGAGTAAATGAGACTTTAGGCGCAATACTTGTTATCTTTCCTTCCCACCCATCTTCTGGTTTGTTTTCTTAAGTACTTTGAGTACTTGCATCCAACTAAAATTGTTGGATGGCATTCTGAGTCTGAAGTATTAATGGAAAACTCTGTCCTTCCTATAAAGGTGCATAGTAGTTAGGGAAGTAAGAGGTCAGTGACTGCATCCTCAGTATTCTAGTTATAATGTTTTCAGTTAGAGTTATCCTTATTATCTCTGAAATATTTTCTCGGTTACACTTTTTGCATTCCTTCCTTGGAGATGATCTAAAACCAGATCACTCCCAACTAGAGCCGTCCTCCAGAAAAAAGAATATTGACAAATAGAGATGACTAGTATTGGTTTAGTGTTGATCACAGAAAGGGTTTCGATCTTTACTCTTACTGCAGATCACTTTTAACTATATTAATACCACTTTTCTTCAAGGTGTGGTGTGCATGTAGGAGATGCAAAAACTGAAAAAAAACCTTTTTTTCTAAGCAGATTCATTTATTTCCTCAACAGATATTTACTGAGCACCTTCCTTCTTTGTGTTAGGCACTGTGCTGAATCCTGGCTAATTAGAGTTTATTAAGGAAATTTATGAGGGTGAAAGGTTAAGTAACAGTGCAAGAGTTCAATACAATCCTAGGTAGCAATAGAAAAGATGTCATAGGGTGGAATATTACTAAGCAACAAATAGTGGATGTAGACCAGTGTGGCAGGATTTCAGAAAAGGAGTGTTTTAGTGTAGCTTGGAAATATTTCCTAAAGGATGTCTTGACCTTCTTTTTAAAGATGAACTGTATGGGGCGCCTGGGTGGCTCAGTGGGTTAAAGCCTCTGCCTTTGGCTCAGGTCATGATCCCAGGGTCCTGGGATCGAGCCCCGCATGGAGCCCCGCATGGAGCCCCGCATGGAGCCCCGCATGGAGCCCCGCATGGAGCCCCACAGCTTCCCTTCCTCTCTCTGGCTGGCTCTCTGCCTACCTGTGATCTCTGTCTGTCAAATAAATAAATAAAATCTTAAAAAAAAAAAATAAAGATGAACTGTAATATTTGGATAGCAGAGATGCTCAGCAAGCATGGGTTAATTCTTGGAATAGCATTTTTGAGCCATTTACAGGATAGTCAGGTATAAACATAAAAAAAGGATTAATATACAAAAACACCCATCGTAAGTCTCCTTTGGGGCTGTTTTTGCATATGCTATTAGAAAGTTTTCTCCTGTATCAATCTAAGTCCCTGATTTGTCTTGCAAAAGGAAATGTGTAACTTAGTGGCCAGAATGTAATAGATGTTTAGTAAATAATAATAATGCTAATAATTATTTAATTAATTAAAATAAAATATACATATAGTGAATATATAAATAATAATAAACACATGACTATTATTGTGGTGGTAGATTATGATCATAGAGATTCTGCTTTCTTGTGAAAATTGCATCACCCTATATTCTTGTAATTTTTTTTTTTTAAGATTTTATTTATTTATTTGACAGACAGAGATCATAAGTAGGCAGAGAGGCAGGCAGAGAGAGAGGGGAAAGCAGCCTCCCTGCTGAGCATAGAGCCTGACACGGGGCTCGATCCCAGGACCCTGAGATCATGACCTGAGCCGAAGGCAGAGGCTTTAACCCACTGAGCCACCCAGGTGTCCCATCTTGTAATTATTTTTTAAAACAAGTGCATCCCACTAGACTGTCCCACTTCCACAGCAGATTTTGTCTTTAACAGATATTTGTACTCTTCAGTGCATTATGGTTTTCAGCATTTGATAGGTGTCTAATAAATGAATGAAGCTTATTTGTAGTATTAAGGAGTCCAAGAGAGGGGCTATTTGACAATCTTTACTGACAATCTTTTTACTGGACAGCTGACTCTTAACATTTATCCTGAGGTTCTTGGGAATACGTGTGTTGAAATACATGATATATATATTTTATTGTTTTATTTGATGAAATGTGTACATTAAGGCTAGGGTAAATATAGTATGCATAATTTTAAAGTATTCTGCTAAGTTTTCCTAAAAAGAGAGGACTCTTGAAATTTCTTCCAACTCTGTGATTATATATGCTTTGTTTAATTGTGTAGTGAAATTGCAGCATGTGAGATTAGATTCTCCAAAAAATTAAGATAAAAATGGATTATGGTTAAAGTTATCCTTGAAAAATCTTTGCAATCTATGTATTTGAAAATACAAGAGTTCAGACATATAAACCTGCACAATAATAAAAAGTATAAATACATACATAATATATATAGTATATATACTATATAGTATATATACTATATATTACATATATACTAAGTTTGCCAAGTACAGTTCTTCAGACATTTTAATTTAACAGAGAAAGTACTTAGAATTGAATTCAGGTAAGTTCAAAGTGTAATCATGGATCCATTGTGTAGTCGCTATTGAAATAATTTGGATTGAATATTTTACTTTGCCATGTAAAACTTTCTCATGAGTTGATAATTATTTACTGTTTTGTATGTGCTGACTAATATTTGTCTTTTCTCTCTTAGAGGCATCATTTCAGCTTTCCATCAATTTTTATTTATGGACATACTGCCAGTGGAAAGACCTATGTAACACAAACTTTGTTGAGAACTTTAGAGGTAAGAATAACTGTTAATTGATTTTTTTTTTTTTTTTAAACCTCATAGAGTCCTAGAAGTGGGAGGAATCTGGGAGATTTCGTATAGTTTACCTTTCTCTGAAGGGATATTTTCTACTATATGAAATATTTCTGACCAATTTTTGTTTGAGATATTGTAGACTCTAGTTCATCAGGGAAAAGGGGTAAAAAAAGACAGCAAATGTTAGTGAAACTGTGACTAAGAGATAGAAGGTAGCCTTAGTTATTATAACTTAGTTAGTTATTATTACTTATTAATCTGAAAGAGAAAGAAAAGCTTCACTCTTGGGTGAGATTTGTGGAATATCACTAAAAATAGTTATAAATATCACTAAAAATAGTTTTAAGTTCCATTATTTGTCCTAGATGCCAAAGTTATCTTCCTCAGAATGAGTAGCACTGCTTTTGTGATTTCATTTTGGGAACAGACTATATATGTAAGCATGTCTTTTGTTTCCTTGTTATTTCTGGAATTAACCTCTATTTTGATCTCTAAATGAAGAGCTAGCTTAATCCTCATAGGAGGATTACTGTGGTTTCAAACTCTTATAATTCTTTTCGATCTGGGTTTGTTTATCATTAGAATATTATCTTAAAGTTATTAGTATGAAATTCCTACTAAGAATTTTAAAATGTACTTGGGTTTCTTAATAATTCTCTAGAGTAAAGTACACATTAGCTGTGAATCTCTGTAGGAAACAAATGGCAAACTCAAATAATTGAAGTGAGTTTAATGAAGGTGCTATTGTACAAAGGTTGAAAAAATGTTAAGAGAACCAACAAGAGACGATAAAGCACTGAGAGCTTTTACTCCCCCTACACCTGAATGGACCGAGGGAAGTAGCTGATACCAAATCACTGTAAGAGCTATAGTATTAGATGGGGAGGGCTGCCCAGCTGGAGCTGTGGCCTTTGGTAGAAGAATGTAGCTGTGGTGGAACTATAGGCCACTGAGGGATAAGGGATAAGTTAAGAGAATATTCATTTTGTTTCTTCTTATTACTCTCTTTCAAGCTCCTGGTTCTTCTTGTTGACTGAATCCAACCAGAACCAGAATATAAGAGAGTCTAGGTGGTGCAGTCTGTAGTGGTCAGCCTCCTGGGGTACAGAGCAGGTTGGGGGATAGAGGGAGGTAGAGTAGTAGAAGGACACCTGGGGAATATCCAACAGAGCCGTTACCATATATGAGGGTTTTCTTTCCTATTTACGTGTTTTTTACATTTTTGTTTTCAGCTCCCACATGTCTTCGTGAATTGTGTTGAATGCTTTTCCTTGAGGCTGCTTTTGGAACAAATTTTAAACAAATTGAATCATCTCAGTTCTTCAGAGGGTGGCTGTTCTACTCAAATAACCTGTGAAACATTTAATGATTTTGTTCGTTTGTTTAAACAAGTAACCAAAGCTGAAAGTCTCAAGGATCAGACTGTATATATTGTGAGTAACTTAATTTCATTTTACCATCTATTTGGAAACTGCTTATTAGGTCAATTTCTGTATATTTGTTTCAAGTCTCCTTATGTGTATTGCATTGTACAAAGGTGCTTTTGGGATACAAAATATGTTTTAGATGTATTTCTTATCCAAAGGGAACTTCGGTTTAATGGAAGAGTTTCGACATGTACTACATGTGACTGTGTGCGGCGTGTGATAAGTGATAACCATGAAATGCAAAACACAAACTTAGGCATGTGTGGTACAGCTTCATGAGGTGATAACATTTGAGGTAGACTTAAAAGGATGATTAAAGGATTATAGGAGGAAACTGAAGAAGGGGATTTCAGATGGTAGGAATTATGTAAGGAAGTCATGCAGATGCACTGGAGGCCAGAGAATGCAAATAGTCCAGTTTTAGTGGGTAACAGTGGATGAGGTGAGAAAAAATCTAGGAAAGTAGGTGAGGCAAATCATGGAGTATCTTGAAAACTCTGCTAATGTGAAACTCTACTAACGTCATTTTCTAGGCAGTGCGGAGGTAGGGAAGATTTTAGAACAACAAATCTGTTTTAGGAAGATTATTCTGTAATTCATGTTAAAGAGATGGATTGGGGGCTGGTGGTGACAGACCGAAGTCTTAAAGTTGGCTTTCGGGGTCTTATTGCTGTTTAAATTAGAGGAAATTTGGGCCTGGACTAGACTTGGAGCGGGAGATGCAGAGAGGAATGGAAAAGACCATGAAGGTCAAATTTTTCAATTGTGTATGGAGTAGAGGTTTGTGGGGAAAGATGAATCATTTGATTTTGGGGTGGCTAAGTCTGAATTGTTGTTGTTACATCAATGTGAAAATGATTAGCAGACAGCTGAAAATGTGTAATGTGGGGTTTTTTTTAGTGGATTTGTTTATAATACTTTAGCCATATTTTTAAAAAATTATCATCTCTGGAATTGGAATTAAATTTTAATAGAATGCCGAATTAGAACAGCTAAGTTGTAAACTTACTGAAGGGATGAGATCTTATGCATTCTTGCATCTCTTGATATGTGTAAAACAGTTCCTTCCACATTTTAGTTTCATTCATTTATTTATTCAGCAAATAACTCTTGGGCACTTCCTAAATGCCAGACACTATTTTAGATACTGGAGATAGAACATGGAACAATATAGAGTCTCTGCCCTCCTGTAGTTTATAGTGTAGTTGAGGAAGATCGATAAAAACAAGTTAGTATGTAGGATGTCAGTTATGTTAATAGAGTAAGGGAGAATCACTTATGTGGGGGAGAGTAGTTACTTTTCTAAAATAGAGAAGAGAGAGAATATCTCCCTGAGATAATGATGACTGAGCTGAGATCTGAGGAGCAAGGAAGGAATTGAGCAAGCTATGAAGATAGGTGAAAAAAGAGTATTCCAGGTAATGAGATTTACATAAGACTACATACACTGGAACATACTTTGTGTATTCAAAGAATACCAAGGAGGCCGTTGTGGCTGGAATAGTTCAAGTACAGGGGAGAGTAGTATTGTTGAGAATCAAATGAAGAGTGCAAGGATAGAAGCATGCAGACTAATGTTATGGGTTGAATTGTTTTGTCCAAGAATTCATATGTTCAAGTTCTAACCCCTTGTACCTCAGAATGACCCTATTTGGAAATTGGGTCATTGCAGTTGTAATTAATTAAGTTGAAGTTGTACTAGAGTAGTTTGGACCCCTAATAATATGACTGGTGTCCTTATAAAAAGAGGAAATTTGGGTATAGGTATGCACAAAGGGAAGATACCACATAAAGATTGGAGTTATGCTGCCACAAGCACCTTTGGAGGAAGCATGGCCCTGCCAATACCTTGATCTTGGACTTCTAGTTTCTGGGACTATGAGATAATAATTCATTTCTGTAGTTTAAGTCACCCTACTTGTGGTACTTTTTTATGGCAGCTGTAGGAAACTAATAAAACTAGTTATGAGGCATATATTATAATTTAGGCAAAACATCATGTTGGTTAGGCCAGGGTGGTAGCAGTAGATGTGGTAAGAAGTCATCTCAGTGTATTTTGACAGAGTTTCTGATAGATTGACTATAGAGGAGGAGAGAAAGAGCAAAGTTAAGGGGTACTCAGAAGTTTTTTGTGCTCTTGAAAGGATGGAGTTGTCATTATCTTAGTGGAGAAAACTACAGTGGGAGGTCTTCTTGGGTAGGGAAGGAGTGATCAGGAGTTTGGTTCAGGGCACGTTAAACCCAAGTACAGAAGTTCAGTTGGCACTTGGAGACTACAGTCTTAGGTCAAGAGGGGCCCATTGTGGAGATAGGATTTCAGAGTATAGAGGTAGTAGTTCTTAAAGTTATGAGACCATTACATTACCAGGAGAGGGAGTGAGTTAGAAGAGAGGTGAGTCCAAGCGCCTAAGCCTTGTGGCAGTTTCTTGGTTATGTGATGAGGAGATGAGGAAGAATGAATGAGGACAGAGAAGAAATTGATGATGTATAAAGAAAATTTGCGAAAGTGCAGTGTCTTGGAAATCTTGCTACCCTGCCCCTTTCTTGGTCCTTTGACTAGGGGGAGCAGGATTTTGTTGGGGCTTTTTTGATTTATGCTCATTAGCCTTTATATGTTGCTGATTTCTTCAGCCCCACATGTGTGCTGTGTGAGGCAAAAAGACAGCTGAGGCAATACGCCCTCTGAAGTGAGTTGTCATTCCTCTCCTCTTAAGGTCCCTAGCTGGTCTGTCTTCTCTCTACCTTTCAGAGCCCTGTTTGTTTTATATATAATATTCAAGGTTCTTAGTTTTACTTAGCAGGAGGAAGAGGAAAAAATACGTCTACTCCCATCTTCGGAGGTAGAAGTCTAATTTCTTTTAAAACACAAGTGCAGGGACGCCTGGGTGGCTCAGTGGGTTAAAGCCTCTGCCCTCAGCTCAGGATCCCAGGGTCCTGGGATTGAGCCCCACATCAGGCTCTGCTCGCTGGGGAGCCTGCTTCCTCCTCTCTCTCTCTGCCTACTTGTGATCTCTGTCTGTCAAATAAATAAATAAAATCTTTAAAAAAAACAACAACAACACCACAAGTGCATAAGTGTATTCTTATACAGCTACTATTTTTTTAAAAAGATTTAGTTAATTAATTAATCTATTTATTTATTTATTTATTTATTTATTTATTTATTTGAGAGAGAGCATGAGAGGGGAGAAAGTCAGGAGGAGAAGCAGACTCCTCATGGAGCTGGGAGCCTGATGCAGGATTCGATCCCAGGACTTCCGGATCACGACTTGAGGCAAAGGCAGTTGCTTAACCAACTGAGCCACCCTGGTGCTCCTACAGCTACTCTTAGTACAGTTCCGCACCATTACCTTGATTTATGCCAAGGCAACTCTAACCCACTATTACTTGCACCATCAGTGCAAATATCAACATGGTGAAAAGGGCAAAAAATGTCATGAAAATAGTTTTGACTTTGCCAACCTTTTGAAAGGATATCAGGGACACCCTTCCCCCGGGGGGCCACAGACCATACCTCAAAAACCAGTGTTCTAAGTAATAAATGTATACTTTCAGTGAGATAAGGTAGGAAACAAGATCACTGGTGGAGAGGAATCTAAGGAATTAAGAGTTCATATCAGAAGGGGGACATTAACGTGGGTTTTGAAATATCCAAAAATGTTGGAGTTATAATAGGGAAGTGTTAGTAAGAAATTGTAATATTTAAAGAATGAGGAGGAATGACCTTAGTATATGTGGGTGACAACAGGGAGAGTTTCAAAGCTGAATGTCTAGGTAGGAGGAAAAATCAATATTCTATAAATAGCCTTGATGAGTAAATAGGGCCCTACTCATTTTTCAGATCTGTTGGATAGAAGTTAGGTATTCAGTAAGTACTTGTTAGTTGGCTAAACATTAAACATTAAGTGTGAGAAAGTTTGCAGGTGTTTAGTGTGGAACGTTTTTTAGAGTACATCTAAAGGCAGTTCAGCTACGTAATATATATGAATTGATAAGCTTCAGTACTTACTTACAGAAAGGTAGCTGAGAATGTTTTCTAGTCAGTAAACCAGCTTGCAAATTAAGTCTGTTAGAATGCCTTTGTGTAAATTATTAAGATAAATGTTTGAATCTGAATTAAAATTTTTGCTTCTCTGAATGTTATCTGATAATTGCTTTTGAAGAAGGATCATTTATTAGAATATCATAAAATCATTAATTATATTGGGTTAACTAAATTAAATTAGAAGAATAACTATTAATTTATTTCTTCAGCTTTGTTTTTTGCATTAAAATTGGCATAAAAATGGGCCAATTATTTTAATTAATCTGTGTCCTGGATTAAAGAGTTACTTAAATGGAGATTGATGGGGAAATTGCATAATGGCATAGTGGAGAAAGTAATTTATATCTTTTTAGCAGTAAATAATTTTAGCTTTATTTTGTCTAATTAGGAGTGAAATATCTTAAGCTGATTACTCATAGATTGTTTCAGTCTTTCTATTAATCAATAAAACATAAAACAATTTGGACTAGGGAAACAATATCATATTCTTTGCATTTTAATTTTATTCCTAATTTAAATAATTATAGTTTCCAATAAGATTTATTAATAAAGTGTGAATGTTAAAAAAAAAAAAACCCAGCTTTTTAAATTTCAGTTCTGAGAAGAAAATATATAAGATGAACCTAGAACATTTTGCCATTATAAAAAGCTAGGTAACTATCAACTACAACTTGGGTCATTTCAAAAACATACAGGAGCCCATGTTTTGAAATAATTAATATTGTTAAAATGTCCATAGTACCCAACGCCATCTTTATCCCTATCAAAATTCCAATGAAATTTTTCACAGAAATAGAGAAAACAATCCTAAAATTTGTATGGAATCACAAAAGACGGAACAGCCGAAGCAATGTTGAGAAAGAAGAAAAACAGCTTGAGGCATTATACTTCCTGATTTCAAACTATAGTGCAAAGCTATAGTAAAACAGTATGGTACTGGTATAAAAGTGGATGCATAAAATATCCAATTTTGGAACAAAATTGAGAGCACAGAAATAAATCTTTCCGTATATGTATGGTTATCTAATATTTGGTAAGGAAACCAAGAATGTTCAGTGGGGAAAGGATAGTGTCTTCAAATAAATGGTGATGGGAAAACTGGATAGTCATATTGTACGCGACTCATAAAAGTTAACTTGAAATGGATTAAAGAATTAAATGAAACCGTAAAAACTCCTAGAAGAAAACATAGTGAAAATGTTATTTGATATTGGTCTTGGCAACAGGTTTTTATTATTTATTTATTTATCTATTTTAAAGATTTGAGAGAGTGTGTGTGCACGCATGGAGGGGGAGGGGGCAGAGAAAGAGAATCTCAAGGACACTCCCAACTTGCATGGAGCCCAGTGTGGGGCTGGATCTCTTGACCCTGAGATCATGACCTGAGTCTAAATCAAGAGTCAGATGCTTAACTGCCTGAGACACCCAGGCGCCCCAGCAACGGTTTTTTAAATATGACACCAGAAAGCACAACAGCAAAAGCAGAAATTAAAATAAGTGGGACTACATTGAACTAAAAACTTCTGCACAGCAAAAGAAACAATCACCCACATGAAAAGACAGTCTACACAATGGAAGAAGATAGTTGTAGTCATCTACTGAACAAGGGGCTAATATCCAAAATATATAAAGAACTCATGCAACTCAGTAGCAAAAAAAAAAAAAATCTGATTAGAAAATGGTCAGAGGACCTGAATAGATATTTCTCCAAAGAAGACATGCAAATGGCCACGTACATGAACAGGTGCTCAACATCACTAATCATCAAGATAATGCTAACCAAAACCATGAGATACACCTCACACCTGTTAGAATGACTATTATCCAAAAGATAAGTATTGCCAAGGATATGGAGCAAAGGGAACCCTTGTGCATAGAGGTATAACCACTATGAGAAAAACAGTGTGGAGGTTCCTTAAAACATTAAAAATAGAAATATGATGTGATTCAGCAATCTCACTTTTGGATACATAAAAAAGGAGATGAAATTAGGATGTCAAAGAGCGATCTGCGCTACCATATTCATTGCAGTTTTATTTGCAATAGTTAAGACTGTGTGTGTGTGTGTGTGTGTGTGTGTGTGTGTGTATACACACATTGGAAGGTTATTCAGCCATGAGCGGGAAATCCTGCCATTTGTGACAACATGGATGGACCTTGACGGCATTATGCTAAGTGAAAGAAATCAGGCAGAGACACTTAATCATATGTGGAATATAAAAAGCCAAACTTAAAGAAACAAAGGAAAAGGGTTGGTTACTAGAGGCTGTGGGATAAGGAAGTGGAGAGATGTTGGTCAAAGAGTACAAGCTATTCTAATTATAAGATGAACAAGTTTTAGGGAATCTGTTGTACAACATAGTGATTATAGTTATGCTATACTGTGTTATATATACTTGAATGTTGCTAAGAGAGTAGAATAGATCTTAAATGTTCTTACCACAAAAAAGAAGTGATAATTATGTGAGGTGCTGGAGGTGTTAGCCAAAGCTATCATGGAAATCATTTTACAGTATATAAGTGTTATCAAATCAACAGTTATGTGCCTTATACTTATGCAGTGTTATAAGTTAGTTACATCTCAAAGCTGGAGGCGGGGGTGGTATAAAAAGGACCCAGCAACTAGTCTGAAGGGGCTTCCACTGGCCAAACATGGTATAGTTTGGTTATAAAAAAAAAAAACCCAAAAAACAATTCAGTAAATAGAGGTACATTACATGTGTTAAAACCCATGAATTTATAATGATACTAAACAAGTATATAAAAAACACAAAACCTCAGTTTATTGGTTACCATGGGAGTTTCATTTACTAGGGCACAGCAGTAGGCTGAGTAATGGCCCCTGAGGATATTAGGTCCGAATTCCTGGAACCTGTAAATGAACCTTCATTTGGAAAGAGGGCCTTTGCAAATGTGATTAAGGGTCTAGAGAAGGGCAGATTACCAGGTTTATCTGGGTGATCCCAAAACACAACCACAAATGTTTGTGTAGGAGAGAAGCAAAGAGAGGATTTGACTAAACCACACCCACAGGAGGAGTCTAGGTGATGGAAGCAGAGGCAAGCAGAGAGCAGAAACTTAAAATTTTGATACTTGCCTTGAATTATCTAGCGGTGCAGCCACAAGCCAAAGAGTACTGGCAGCCACCAGCAGCTAAAAGAGGCAGAAAGGGGTGCCTGGGTGGCTCAGTTGGTTAAGAGACTGCCTTTGGTTTAGATTATGATCCTTGAGTGTCAGCATTGAGGCCTGTATTGGGCTCCCTGCTCGGCAGGGAGTCTGCTGCTTCTTCTGACCACCCCCCCCACTCTGTTCTCTCATTCTCTCTCAAATAAATAAATTAATTAAAATTCAAAAAAAATTAATAAGCAGAGAATGGATCCTACCTTAGAGCTGCTGGGGGGAGTGTGGCCCTGCGGACGCCTTGATTTTGGCTCCATGAAACTAATTTCAGATTAGGACATCCAGAACTGTGATGAGACACATTTTTAGTCTCTTCTAAGCTACCAAGTTTGTGTGGTAATGTTTTATAGCAACCATGGAAAACGAAAAGAGGCACAAACTTACCCTGAAAATTAGTAGATAAAAGGAAAGAATCAAGCATTTATCCCTTCTGTCCTGTGTGAACTTTATTTCTGAGTAACTAAGTTACTTTCTGAGTAACAGCATTCTTTCTAGAAAAATGTCTTCCAACAAATGCAGAAGGGATCATAGAAAATTAAGTTTTGCAATACCTGAGGAAGTTCTGGATGTAGGCAATGATCATCAATTGATGCAGAAATTATTTGGTGAAAGGCTGCTGGGGAGCTTTTTGGTGGATGGATCAGTCTGACAATACCTGAACCTATCAATCAGTCTTAACATCACAGAGAGATAGTCAGGTGTTGTGTTCCTGCTGATGTGATTCAATAAGAAATGCAGAGCACAATTTGTGAAAGTATTCTTGACCAAAACTTGAACCTGAATCTGATCAAACCTCTAATTTATTGACTATTTTATAGGAAATATACTGGATATAAGAACATGTTAAATGGTACTAAAGAGGTACAATCAGCCAGTTCCGGATTTGGGAAATTCTATGCAATGGATGGCTTGTTTTCAACAAATATATAACAAAAAAGGAAGGGACAGGGGAAATACTGTAATTTAAAATTGACTAGATGATAGACCAAATACAATAAGATTCAACATATGAACCTTTTTGGACCCTGAATCAAATAAATGAACTCTTAAGGAGACATTTTGGGACAAGTGGGGAAATTTGAATTTGGTGTAATAACCATGTAATAATGACGTTAAGAAATATTGTTAAATTTTTTAGGCATGATAATGTGATTATTATTATTATTATTATTTTTAAATGGGTCTTCATCTCTTAGAGCTGCATACTGACATATTTACAGATGGAGTGGTATTTCGGGATTTGCTTTAATATAATCCAGTGAGATAGTGGAGGGGAAAAGTGGAGGAGTTTAGAAGAAACAAGTTTGACCATATGTTACTGTTTGTTGGGGTTGGATGAAATATATGTGTGGGAGTTACTGATCTCCCTGTTTTTCTGTATATTTTAAAATTTCCATAACAAAAAGTAAAAATAAGGGTTAGGTTATGAAGACCTTGATTTTATTGTTATGGACTAATGGATGACCTCTTGAAGTCTCCCCTTTTTTTAACTTTTTTTTTTTTTTAATCAAGACTTCAAACACAGAAAGAGAATAATGTACTCCAATGAACTTATCACCCTGCTTCAGTTATTCTTAACATGGTCAAACTTGTGTCATCTTTACCTTGTACACTGTTCCCTGCATCATATTATATTATCCTAATAACATACATACATTCTCTCTATATATCTATATACCTCATATATATGTTACCCATGAATATATATGCTATTTCTGTAGAGATGTATAGTATATATAGTATATATACTGTATATCTGTGAAAGAGAATTATCTTTTAAAATAACGTATAGAGAATATCTTTTAAAATAACATAATACCAGTGGTTTTATAACTGTACAAAAATTTAACTTTTCTTTCATCAAATGATATAAAAAATGCATCCAATTATTTTTCTCATATACCTAGTAAGATATCTTTAGAGCATTGATAGAATATTAAAGATTTTATTTATTTATTTGACTGATGGATATTACAAGTAGGCAGAGAAGCAGGCAGAGAGAGAGGAGGAAGCAGGCTTCCTGCTGAGCAGAGAGTCTGATGTGGGGCTTGATTCCAGGACCCTGGGATCATGACCTGAGCCGAAGGCAGAGGCTTTAACCTACTGGACCATCCAGGCGCCCGAGTAATTTTACTAATTTGACCTGTTTAAAATGTCTTCTACAAAATAAATACCAGTTAAAAATTAATTCACAGGTTACAAGTTTTCATTTTAACATGGAAAATGCAAGCCTTGAATTGTGCATTATATAATGTTAACATTTTGTAGAAAGCTTTGTAAATTGATTTTGACACTTTTTTTTTTTTAAGGTTCTAGATAAAGCAGAATATCTAAGAGATATGGAAGCAAATCTTTTGCCTGGGTTTCTTAGATTACAAGAACTGGTAAGTTATGTATGAGAATCTTTTCACCCTATAAGATTGTCTTTGTTAAATTTTATCATTTTGTCAATCAGACAGGAGAGAAATGAATCTTAACATAATTTTAATTTGTATTTCTCTATTATGAATATTGTTGAGCTTTTTTTCCAGAGTAAAAGCAGTTTGTGACTTGGTAACATTTATTCTTTATTTTAGCTTTTTATTTCTAATTGTGAAGTGAGTAATCCTGCTTTCTTTTAAAGGTTTTAGGTGTTTGCTGGAGTAAATGGTGGGGGCCTAAACTTCAGACTTCCTGAAGAATTTTTAAATTTTCTTTTCAGTAATCTAGAAAAAGAATGGTATGTCCATTCTGGGTCTCCAGAGTTCTACCTCATGGTCAGTCAAGTGTCAAAACTGGCTTTGTATTTCAATTTATAATTGTGTTGGCAATGAATAGTATTAATACTACTCTAATTGCCATGGACTGATGAGAAAAGAGTAGGGATGAATTTAATAAGCATATGTGGGATAAGCCAAATAATAGTAATATGGCAAATCAGGGTTTTGCAGAAGTTTGAATAAAGATAACTGGAGAGAGAATTCATTGTTCACCAATACCAATTGGTATAGGAATGCTAAAAATCAAAAGAATTGTGGCTATTTCCTATTTGTACCATAATCACAAGTGAGCAAATATTTAGTTTGATCAAAACAGTATTGTTAATCATATTCAGTTACTGTTAATTTAAATTTTATAGTTTTGTATTTAACTTACAGGCTTACTTTTGTTTTTGTTTTATAATCCTATAAGTACTTTGAGCATAATTTATACCTACCTAGTTTTATGTCTGTGTTAAGTATTAAGTAATATTATAAAGAAAATTAATATTTGGAGAGACAGTGCTTACAGCCTTTCCACCTTTGAAAAATTTAACATTTACTGAACATACTATTGAAATTTGAGAAACTTTTAGAAGTTCAGAGAGGCTTTCCAAGTGCTGTTGAAATCATTGTGTGCCTAAGGTCAATTCCTAAAATTCACTTTTAGTAATAGTATTGGGCAGGGGTGAGCTGTGAGAGTACAGGAGGAAAGACAGCTCTAGCTCTTGGTAGCCATCTTGGAAATTTCCTCACATAGTCTAGTCTTTGCTACTCTTGGCATTTAACCACTGAGGCTGGGAACCCATCTTCTTTAAGTAGATGCCTCCTTCTTCATTTCTTTCTTCGTTTTCTCTCTCTCTTTTTTAGATTTATTCATTTTAGAGAGAGAGAGCATGCACTGCACGTGTGCGTGCTCATGAGTGGCGGGGAGGGGCAAAAGGAGAGAATCTTGAAGCAGACTCCCTGCTGAACATGGAGCTGGGTGCTGGGCTCTGTCTCAGGACTCCTGAGATCTTGACCTGAGCCAGAACCAAGAGTCAGATGCTTAACCGACTAAGCCACCCAGACATCCCTCTTGTTTTGCGTTCTTGTGTTGCATTTGTGGGTTTTTTTGGGCATACTTTCATCCACATTCCTTCATACCCATTGCTCTAGGTTTCCCTGTCTGGTGTCGGAGTGCATTCTTGCTGTCCTCTTGCTCTTCCACTATAGCTTACCTCACTTTTTCCCCCTCATGCCTAGTGATGGTGATCATGCATCCCTTCATAGTAGTTAGTCTTTTCACTTTGTTTTTTTAGTTGTCATTATGGAAACTGAAGAAAATGAAAAGATTCATAGTAATCTCAACTCTACCAGAAAAGAGAATTGTTTTGATTTTAAATTGCTTGATTTTTAAAAATATATTTCAGTTAGGAGAAATCTAATAAAGGCATTTCATGGGGTTTTTTTTTGTTGTTTGTTTTGTTTTGTTTTAAGATTTTGCTTATTTGAGGGACACCTAGTGGCTCAGTCATTAAGTGTCAGCCTTTGGCTGGGGTCATGATCCCAGGGTCTTGGGATTGAACCCTCATCGGGCTCCCTACTCAGCGGAACCCTGCTTCGCCCTTTCCCACTCCCCTTACTTGTGTTCCCTTTCTCGCCGTGTCTCTCTTTATGTGAAATAAATTAAAAAAAAAAAAAAGATTTAGTTATTTGAAGGAGAGAGAGTGCTTGCTCCTATGTGCATGAGTTAGGGGAGGGATAGAGAGACAGAGAGAAGCAGACTCTCCCCTGAGTGGGGAGCCCAACACGGTGCGGGGCTCAGGGCTTGATCCTAGAACCTGAGATTATGACCTGAGCTGAAGTCAGATGCTTAACTGGTTGAGCCACCCAGGCACCCCAGCATTTCATGTTTTTTATAGTAAATATTTATTTGATTAAAATGTATTAAATATTTATTTGATTAAAATATTTATTTGATATATGTATCATTGTATATTGAAGGTGAGATCAGATAAGAACATTATCAACTTAAAATTCTTTCAGATAAATATCTTCTCTTTTTTTACACCTATTTTTGAAGTTTTATGAAATGCTTATAAATGATCAATGTTGTATGATCAAGATTTTATTTTTTTTTAATTAATTTTTTTTTAATTTTTATTTATTTATTTGACACAGAGAGAGATCACAAGTAGGCAGAGAGAGAGAGAGAGAGAGAGAGAGAGGAGGAAGCAGGCTCCTCACTGAGCAGAGAGCCCGATGCGGGACTCGATCCCAGGACCCTGAGATCATGACCTGAGCCGAAGGCAGAGGCTCAACCCACTGAGCCACCCAGGCACCCCTAAATTAATTTTTTTAATTAACATATAATGTATTATTTGCTTCAGGGGTACAGGTCTGTGAATCATCAGTCTTACGCAGTTCACAGCACTGATCATAGCACGTACCTTCCCCAGTGTCCATAACTCAGTCACCCTGTCCCTTCCCCTCACTCCCCAGCAACCTTCAGTTTGTTTCTTGAGTTTGAGAGTCTCTTATAGTTTGTCTCCGTCCTGATCCCATCTTGTTTCATTTTTCTCTCCCTGCCTGCCTCTCAAATTCCTCATATCAGACAGATCGTATGGTAATTGTCTTTCTCTGATTGACTTATTTCCCTTAGCATAATACCCTCTAGTTCCATCCACATCATTGCAAATGGCAAGATTTCTTTTTTGATGACTGCATAGTATTTAATTTTATACACACACACTCACACACAAACACACACACACATCCCTCTTCTTCTTTATCTCTTCATCTGTTGATGGACATCTAGGCTCTTTCCATAGTTTGGCTATTGTGGACATTGTTACTATAAACACTGGGGTACACGTGCCCCTTCAGATCACTACATTTGTGTCTTTAGGGTAAATACCTAGTAGTGTGATTGCTGGGTCGTAAGGTAGCTCTATTTTCAACTTTTTGAGGAACCTCCATGCTGTTTTTCAGAGTGGCTGCCTGAGCTTGGGTTCCCTCCAGAGTGTAGGAGGGTTCCCTTGTCTCTGCATCCTCACCAACATTTGTTTTTTCCTGACTGGCTAATTTTAGCCATTCAGACTGGTGTAAGGTGGTATCTCACTGTGATCTGGATTTGTATTTTCCTAATGCTGAGTGATGTTGAGCACTTTTTCATGTATCTGTTGGCCTTTTAGATGTCTTCTTTGCAGAACTGTCTGTTCATGTCTTCTGCCCATTTCTTGATTGGATTATTTGTTCTTTGGTTGTTGAGTTTGATAACTTCAAGATTATATTTAGAACATACTTTTTTAATCCCTATAGAAATAAATTCAAGGAGACAAAAAGCATTTGAAAGTAAAAATCTCTTCCTCTTTTTCATAAAGAAGCTAGATTTTTGTGGAATTATTATTATATTGAACTCATCTGTCTTTGTTACTCAAAGAATGTTTTTTTAAGTAATGCAAATTGAAACATAAGATTACATATAAGTTAGGAATTAATAAATAGTAAATCAGCATCAAAGTGTAGTGTAATTTACATGTTTGGATCCTAAGAATAGCTACGAACAAAACAGCTGTCATGTCTGTTCTGCCAACTTGGGAGATGTCAAAAAAAATGTGGGTATGTGTTGTGGTGAGTGCTGTGTATTGTGTAAGACTGATGAATCACAGATCTGTATCCCTAAAGCAAATAATACATTATATGTTAATAATAAAAAATGGGAAAAAATTAAAATCTGTGTTGAAAATGCAGAGGTGTGTCTACAGACAAATTTGAATTGGCATCATAAGGTATTTGGGGCCACTCTGTAGGACAGTATACTTGCTGAGCTTGTTTTCTGAAGTGTTCATTTTGGTATACTGTTAATACTTTCCAAATATACCTCAGAAGATGACTGTTAACACTATAGTGATGTTTTGTGTGTGTATTTAACATTTCTAATATATACTCAACATGTTGAATAGTTGGTGTGAAAATAGCCTTTAAAAAAGTTTCCTAATATTATATGGTTATAAGTACAGCATATCTATTTTTCTTATTTCCTCTCTGGGTTCCTGTAGCTATTTTAGTGATGAGAGATGTACATTTTTTTGTTTATTGATTGAAAGCTAATAATTTCTTTGAAAAGTGCCATAAAAGGATCTTGTCTTAATTCTTAAGCAAATGTGTTTCTTAATTTTTGTAAAATAAACTGTCTGACTGTCCTAGCATTCATGGATAACCGAAATGTTGGTGTACCTGAAAGTTTTATGGAAATTCTAAGTAATTATGTATGAAAATTTGCAAGTGGATGAGCTCCTTGATTAGGTTTTATAAATAAGGCTTATTAATATGCAAATAACTTGTTATATGTTTGTAACTTTGCTGGGTTTATTTGAAAGAAAAATTCAAATGAAATTGTTGCTCTGATTAAGATTTTTAAATGCAGAGTTACTTTTATTTCTCTTTCTTTTACAGACTGACAGAAATGTGACTGTTCTGTTTCTCAGTGAAATTGTTTGGGAAAAGTTTCGTCCAAATACTGGGTGTTTTGAGCCATTTGTCTTGTATTTCCCTGATTATAGCATAGGTAAATTTTAAAACTTCATTTTGACAAATGATATTCACTAAAATAATTTTTGTTGATTGAAAGATTAAGCTAGTATATTCAAATAAAATACTTTGATGTCTTAATTTCTTCAGATTTGCTGCCAATCTTAAAATGTTATGTATCTGCAGTTACAGAGGTTTTATTTTGGAACTGTGAGGGGTTATTCCGATGTAGCTACTAAAATTTTTTGAAAGAATATTCTTCACATATTTGTGCTAATGGTGTATTTTCATATTTTTTAGTGAATATAGTAAGATATATATATTGTGATCTTGACATCTATACAAGTAAGAGCCAGACTGGGTTGGCAAAGCACATTTAAATTGTATGGAAATTTTAATTTACCATTTATTTGTGTTATGTATCTTTTAACTTTGTAAATCTCATTTATTTATTTTTTTTTAAGATTTTTTTATTTAGTTGACAGAGATCACAAGTAGGCAGAGAGGCAGGCAGAGAGAGAGAAAGGGAAGCAGGCTCCCTGCTGAGCAGAGAGCCAGATGTGGGGCTCCATTCCAGGACCCTGGGATCATGACCTGAGTCAAAGGCAGAGGCTTTAACCCACGGAGCCACCCAGGTGCCCCTCATTTTATTTTTCATTAGTGTTCATCTGATAGTACCAATTATTAGGCCTTGTGTTTCTTATTTCTTTTTGGTTTGATTTTAAATTGATTGATTGATTTTACAGTGGTGTTTTGTGTGTGTATTTAACATTTGTATTTAACATTTAAATTTCATAGATCTTGATTATTTTTGTCTTTGGAAGAACACTGGAGCCTTTTGTGTTGCTGAATATTGTGTTGTCACTATACAAATATGATGTTTCTGGTTCAAAGTTTATAAGTGTGAAGCCTAAAGTGGTTAGCTCTGAAAAAATGCATTCCTTAACCTTGGCCTCATTAACACTAGCCCTCTGAACTAATCAGCTGTAAACATTCATTGTTAAGATAAACACATTTTTGCCTATTTACACAGGAAGAGCAATCAAATGACACCTTGCCTTAGCTAATTAACTGAAATAGAAGAAAGGTACCCAAATAGATGAAGGGAGCCCTTATTTTCAATAGCTTCTCTTCCATGAAAATTACAAATAGGAAGAAGAGAAAAGGGTAGGAAGAAAAGGAATAAATCAAAGGATCTCATTAAAAAAATTCCTTTGTATCTTTGCCATCACTGTTTAGAGTTAACTTTTTTAATGACCCATTTAGGGTTTAAGTACTGAAAAACTATTTAGAATTTAAGGAATTTTTTTTTTAAAAAGCTGATTTTCTATATCTTAGTGGCATTACAATATGATATAATTGTAGAATTTGATTTAAAATTTTAGAAAGTAAAGATACAAAGCATCATAGATGGAGAAAATTTGGGGACATATTTAAATAATAAAAGTGATCTTGCCAGTTTCAGAGAGTATAGACTACTAGGTTTTTGTTTTTGTTTTTGTTTTTGTTTTTGTTTTTAAGATTTTATTTATTTATTTGACAGACAGAGATCACATATAGGCAGAGAGGCAGGCAGAGAGAGAGAGAGAGGAGGAAGCAGGCTCCCTGACAAGCAGAGAGCCCGATGCTGGGCTCCATCCCAGGACCCTGAGATCATGACCTGAGCTGAAGGCAGAGGCTTTAACCCACTGAGCCATCCAGGGGCCCCTAGACTACTAGGTTGTTGAAAAGTATATAATAATTGAGCCACGTTTAATCTGATGATTTAATTCAGGGCCTTCTACATACCAAGATTTTTTAAAAAAACAAAACACCATAATTCCATAGAAAGGCTTTCAAAAAGGAAACATTAATTGATAAACCAAATTGTAGTTATGTAAGCATGGAACCAGAGTAAAGGGATAATCTTAGTGGCTAATGTCATCCAATCATAAGTTGATACACTTACCATCTGTAAAATATGGTATTTCATGTTCAGGATGCCCTCTCTCAGCAGTGACCACTGGGGGCCCAGTTTGGAATTCTTGTTTCTGATCTCTACCACATGCAGACTACTCCTCTTTTGGTAAAGCATTTTTTTCTTTAACCCTGGTGGATTTACAATGTACTTTATCAGCTTTTTGGTTTGGTTTAGTTACTGTACCATTCAGGAAAAATTCTGCTTCAATAAATAATCTAAATAACCTCAGTGACTTAGAGTTTCCCGTTTCACAACCTTTGTGCTGTATTTGTCCCGTGTTTTATTTTTACATTTATTATAAACCACATATTTTTAAAAAAGATTTTATTTGAGAGAGAAAATGGGTGACAAAGGAGAGGGAGGGAGAGAATCTCAAGCAGATTATGTGCCGAGCACAGAGCCCAATTTAGGGCTTGAACTCATGACCCTGAGATCATGACCTTAGCTGAAATGAAGAGTTGGGCACTTACCTGACTGAGCCACCCAGGTGCCCTTGTTATAAACCCATATTAAATTATTTGGACTTTTTTATTTTTTAATAAAATCTTTTATTGTTTATCTGGCTTGAGCTTCTTGGATGTATGAATTGTATAGTTTTAGCAACTTTGGAAAATTTTCAGCCCATATTTCTTCAAATATTTTCTTTTTTTTTCCTGTGTCCCTTTTCCTTGCCTTTTCTTGGGACTTCATTACATGTTACGTTAGACCATATGATATTGTCTCATTGAATCTGTTTACTTATTTAAATTTTATATCTTTCTTCTCTGTGTGTTATCAGGGATAGTTCTTTCTCTCTGTCTTTAAGTTCACTGACTTTTTTTTTTTTCTGTGTCTAACCTGCCGTTAATCCCATCCAGTGGAATTTATCATTACAAAACCTACTATACTTTGGTTTTCCCTAGTAGTTTTGACCTTATGAGTATGTTTATAATAGTTGTTTTAATGTCCTTGTCTATTGATTTCCATGACCTCTTTCATTTTGGATTTGTTTCTATTGACTAATTTTATCATTATGGTATTCATTATGCTAAATTATGTATTTAGTAATTTTTGATTAAATAATAGATACTCTGTTTTATGTTGTATGTTGGACATTTTTCTAGGAAGCGCTTAAATTTCTTGAAGATTTATCTGACTCTTTCAGGGCTATTTACATGAACTCCAAAGCTAAGTTGGACTTTGTGTTTTTTATGTAGTGGTTGTGATATAAAAGATGCAGATCTAGTAACAGCCTGCCATACAGAATCGTTCAGGATAATATTCCAGGCATGTGCCTGGGCTTTGAAATGCGCTAGGTTTTGTTTTTTTCAGTCATCAGCCCTCTCAAAAAGAGGCCTTGATATATAACTATATATAAGTTTCTCTTAGTATATGTCCAGTGATAGGCCATATGTATTGTTCAGTCTTGGTAGATCTGTATCTAACTATGAGGAATGAGAGAGTGGTAGAGTCAGGAGCTGATGGTAAATGGCATAGTATCCATGATGAAAATAACTCACCTCTTAAAGGGAATCTTAGACAAAAGGAAATTTACTTGATCAGAACATCGTCTTAAGAGTTTTCGCTGAAAGTATTGCAGAAATCCTGAACCTGTGAAACTGGTCAAAGAACTCCTAATGGAGGAGTCTAAAGAGACCATTGCACCAGGGAGCCAGAGGGAATTGCATGCAGTAAGGAATGAATGACTTACTGATTTCATGTCATTGATTTTTGAATACTGGGTGATTGTTTCTCTTTTAATTTTAACTGTGCTTCTACAGTATGATATTTCCAGCAGGATAAAGTAAAGTTTAGGATTCTAAACCTGTGATGTTGTATGAAGAGTTTAAGGTAGAAGAGAAATACAGTAAAGATAACCAAAGCTTTAGGAAGAAAACATGATTTATAAAAGGGGAAATGATGAAGTAAAGATGATGATTTTCGTAAAAACTTAGGAATTCTTTTTATTTTTCAGAAAATGAAGAGCATTTTCCAGTTTGGTGGTCATTTATGTAGTACCCCTGCTTGCTTTTTCTAGTTACTTTACTTATTAGGCAGAAAAATTAGGATAATATATGCTTTTTTCATCTTTGATACTGATTTTGCCTGTAGAGGTTTTTGAGTCTTTATTTAGATGTCATTGTTTAATATTTGTCTTAAGCAATTTTTAGTAATGTTTTTAGAACATTAGATTTATAATTTTTTTACTTCAGATTCAAAAGTTGTGTTACTTTTCTAATCTTGTAACAGGTTTCTTATTCCTTAATAATTGCCGAGCCTGTATATTTATTGTTTTATACCCTTGTTATAAAATCCTAGAAGATATAACTTCTGGGGTGTTGGGTTAATCCTTAAGTTCATGTGTGTCTTTTGAACAGGGAACCTTCAAAAGATCCTGTCACATGATCATCCTCCAGAGTATTCAGCTGATTTCTATGCAGCTTACATTAATATTCTTCTTGGAGTTTTCTACACTGTCTGCCGAGATTTGAAAGAGCTCAGACATCTGGTGAGTGAGATTTTTACTTAAAAAAAAAAAAAAAGAAAAGAAAAAGGGGCTCCTGGGTGGCTCAGTGGGTTAAGCCTCTGCCTTCGGCTCAGGTCATAATCTCAGGGTCCTGGGATCAAGCCCCCACATTAGGCAGTCTGCTCAGCAGGGAGCCTGCTTCTCCTTCTCTCTCTGCCTGCTGCTCTGCCTACTTATGATCTCTCTCTCTGTGTCAAACAAATAAATAAAATCTTTAAAAAAAATTAAAAAAAGAAAAGGTACATCTTTTAATATTTTTCCATATAGAAATGGTGTGAGGTAGGCTAGCAGCTGAAAATTTATTCTAGAAATTTGGATATGGCCTTTTGAGGCTAACATAGTATGTGGTAGTTTCTTCCTTAGTACAAACTTCAGCCTGACCAGAAAACCTTCATTCATTTTTAGTTATGTCTTCTCACTCTTCCTTAGGAGTGTTTTTGTTTCCTTCTTTCTCTTTTTCTAATTGCAGAAAATGTAAAACTTCATTAAAATCAAAGTGAAGAGAAATAGAAGGTATAAAAGCTTAATAAGTAATTTTATGTTTTTTATTTTTTTTATAACATTTCTCTCAGGTTTTGGGTATGTAGCAATAGGAGTCTGGCATCCATATGAACTTAAGAATAATCAGGATAGTCAGAAGCCTTAACTACAGGTCTTTCATGAGCCACTCGCCTTTAGTTATCTTTATATATAAAGGATTACTTTTAATATTTATGTAAATGATTACTAAAACATTATTTAAAAGAGTAGTAAAGCTATTTATATTTCACTGAAGAAATCATATTTACTTTAATTTTTCTTTGATCTATTTTTTAATGAATGTGAAGGGAAGGAGGCAAGAGTGTCTGGTTTCCCTTTTAGAAACCTTCCATTTATACTAAGATTTTGTCTACATGTAAGAAAGTGATAGTATATCTAAGCCTGGGAAGCAGCTACCTTTTTTTTTTTTTTTTTAAGATTTTATTCAATTACTTGAGAGAGAGAGAACATGAGCAGGGGGAGGGGCAAGCAGGCTACCCAGGACCCCGGGATCATGACCTGAGCTGAAGGCAGATGATTAACCGACTGAGCCACCCAGGTACCCCTGGAAAATAGTTTGTTTAAAAGGAACAGATTCTATAGATTTTAGCACATTTTCTTCGTTTTACTCTTTTCTTTGAGGGATTCAGTATGTGTTTGAATGTGTGTTTGAGACAGAATGTAGAAGAAGGTGACCATTTAAAATTGTTTTAACATTTAGTATGTTTTTCTAAGTTTTAGATTTTAGGCTTCTTCTGATTTAGATGTAGATAGCAAATATCTTCTGAGTAGGGAAAAAACAAGAGACAAGCTGTTTTAGTTCAGGCTTGTTACTGACATTTCTCCAGCAATTGAATGTCTTGAATCCCTGGTGTCCGAAGGAAATGACAACAGAGGGGCTTACAGAGAGGAGAGGGGTCAGTACACGGTCCCTGCATGAGGTAAAGTCAGAGGGAACACATCTTGCCTAGTAAGTAACCTGCAGTTGCCACAACTTATCACTGATGTCCTTGAATCCTGTGGGAATCTCTGCCTGCAGCCATTTCAAAGTAGATCATAAAGTGTAAGAATAAAGAAGTGTTTGGGGAACTATTTCTAAAGAAAGTGTAGAAGAAAATATATATTTAAATATGTTATTTTTTATAGTCCTCTATTTTATATAGTCCATTTTTAGTCCTTTAGGTTTTACTGAGAAAATATTTAGGGATGAGATTATAGTTTTGTTATTGTTGTTATTATATCATGTTCATAAGTTTGAAGCTTAAAGTGTGGTTTAAGCTTTTAGTACTACTAGTAATGCTAATATATCTAAGAAATTATCTCTAAGCACAGGAAGAAAAATAACAGTATTCTTGTTTTCCTCCATATGTGGAACATAGGGTAACAAAGATGCTTTCTTTCAAGTGGATGCTATTGTTTATTTCAAAGTTTGTAAGTAGCATAGTTATTGAAAGTTTAATAAATTACTTGGAAAGGATTCTTTTTAGGCATCTTTTCTACATACGCACTTTTAAGTTTGCTTTACAACTTATTTCTTTAAGTACTATTTTTTGGAGGCTAAATCTGTAGGTAGCCCAAGATAGGAGAAAGTAAAGTACTACCTAGAATATTCATTTAGATTTGTCTTCTCTATCTTTATGATATTCTTAAAAATAGTAATTATAATTTTTAAAAAAGGGTCAATTGAAGAAGTTATTTTTATATTCATTTATGAGTGCCAAAGACAGAATGATTTATTTTCTAAAAATTTTTGCATGGTTCTTTTAAAACAAATCTGTTACACATTAAGTTTATTGTATTTTAAACTTTTTTCTTCTTAAATATCATAGTTTTCTTAGAAATTACTCAGAAAAATTAACTGCTTAGGCAGTGCTTAGTAATCTTTTAGAGTGCAATTCCAAATTCCTGGTGCCAGGTTTTGTTGTTGTTTGGCCATGTGCCTGTGGTGAACTGTGACATAGTGACTAAGAAGTGGATGCCAGATAATTGAATATTTGTATATTCAATATACATGGTATATATGATGTATATATATATATATATATGATATATATATATATGATGTATATATACCATGTACCATATGTATATATGGTAGAATATATACATATACACACCCCATATATGTATATACATATATATACACACACACATATATGTATATATATGCCACTTAGCTCTGCCACTTACAAGCTATATATGTAGTTTTATGTACTTCAATTTCCTTATTTCTAAACTCTTGGGGCAGCCAAGAGTACTTACCTCAGATGATTTTTATGAGGATAAAATGAAATACTCTCTATTAAAATACTTATATAAAAATATGTTAGGTGATATTAGTGATAACAGTAAGTTATTTGAATAGATATTCTTTTAAAGTACAAATAATTTCTGGGGGGATCATTTACTTTTTGTGAATTAATCAAATGAACTAATACAGTTGGTCTTTATGTAGCCAGGACCTAGCACTGCCTAGGAAATAGCAGCTTATCTTTGAGCAGGGGACTAGATAAATCATCCAGTGGATGTTTAGAGCATGGGAAGAAGTAGGTTCTGGGTCACAAGATGGCGAAGGGAGCTGGTACAGAGAAGCTGCTCAGAGTACAGTCTTCTGCCTTGCCCGTAACTTACCTGTCTCACATGCAGCTGACCAACCTGATGTAATTTCTACTTCAGTCATGAAACTCCCAAATCTCGAATTCTTTCATGTATTTTTCAAATGATTTTTTTTTTTTTTTTTTTAATGAGGAAGAGATTGTCACAATTCTGAAAATGGTTACAGATCTGTCCAGTAGCTCTCGGTTGACTCAAAAGACAGTACACACCAATGTGTTTCTATATATACTGGTTATTTTTTCTTTGTTTTTACAGTATGATTGTATGCTAGGGAAAAATGGTCCCTGAGAACTAAAATGAATGAGATCATAAAACTTTGCAAATAAAGAATCATGAGGTCTGGCTCCAGAGCCTATGTTCTATAAGCATTATGTTACAACTACCTCTTAAATAATAGCCAGTTTTATTGAGTACTTTCTGTGTACTGGCCACTGTTCTAAGCCTTTTACCAATATTGACTCAATTCTTACAAAAACCCTGTGAAGGAAGGCATTATCATGAATTTTCATTTTATAGATGAAGAAACACAAGATGTGTCATTTACCAGCTTTGTTCTTAGCAAGTTACTTAAACTTTTTGAACTTGAGTTTTCTCTTCTGTTAAGCAGGTATATTATCTGCCCCAGAGGAATTTTGTGAGTTAAAAAAAAGGGGAGTGGGGAGCACATGTAAAATGCCTGATAGCTGAAAGGGATCAGTTAATTTTAGTTCTCTTCTTCCCGCTGCTAAGCAAATGTTCATGGACTTAAAAATATATTGTAATCTTACTAATTCCAAGATCATAAACTAGACTTGGGTATGGAGACTGCTAACCAAAACTGCTTTAGGTTTGCATCATATGTTAAAGTCATATATTAAAGAATATGAAGTTTGAAGGTTGATCTGGCAGAACAGCTATCATTCTGTTGATGGCCAGGTTTGGTTTGACAGATGGCTGGGTGAGTGGGTGTCCTTCCCCATTGTTTTATGTCTTTATACTGATTGATTTATCAACAAGGATGTCTTTTCCACATAGAAAAGAGCTATTTTTTGGTGAAACGTTCTTAAGGGGGAGGCAGAATCTTCAATTAGGAGAAATAACCTAGTTAGGTTTGGTTTTCTTTTACTTTTCTCTTGATTTTTTTTTTTTTTTTAATTAAAGTGTAGCATACATATAGAAAAACACAAGAGGAACCTGGATGGCACTCAGTTGGTTAAGCATTGGACTCTTGATTTCAGCTTAGGTCTAGATCTCAGAGTCACGAGTTCAAGCTCCACATTGGGCTCCGCCTACTTAAAAAAAAAGAGAAAAGCACGTAAACCATACATATGCACCACAGTGAATTATCACAAAATGAAAACAGCTGTGTAAATTAAATCCAAGTGAAAAAGTAGAAAATTATTAACATCCAAGGAGCCTACTTCATGCTTCCTCCCAATTTCTACCTCTTCTTCCCTCCTCAGAGATAATCACTTTATCTTTGCTTAGTTTTGCCTGTTTTTGAACTTTTATCTAAAGGGAAACATATAGTATGCATTCTTTTTTATCTGTCTACTTTTGCTCAATATTTTGAGATATTCATCCATGTTAAATGAAGCTGTGGCATATCTTGAGTGGTCCCATGGTCATCTTTAGACAAAAGGGTAAGCAAGAAGCAGTATTTAGCTATCTTTCCCAGTTGGGCCTTCATAGGGTACCTTTATTTTTGGCCTTGAATAATTAAGAATTCTTTTTGTATCACAACCATATTTGTTGGTACTGACATGCTAATAGTTTGCTCTCATTATTTTACTAGATATAATTTTTACAAGATAAAGTATTGGATATTTTTAAAATTTATTTAAAAATTTTTGGAAGCAATTATGGGGCACCTGAGTAGCTTAGTCAAAGTATCTGCCTTTGACTCAGGTTATGATCTCAGGGTTCTGGGATTGAGCCCCACATCCAGCTCCCTGCTCAGTGGAGAGCCTGCTTCTTCCTCTTCTTCTGCCTTTCCTTCTGCTGTGCTCTCTCTCTCTCTGCCAAATAAATAAATAAAATCTTAAAAAAATTTTTTGGAAGCAATTTCTAATTTACAAAAAGTTGCAGGTACATTAAAAAGAATTTTTCCTCTCTTTTCCCTACTCATCTGAGATTATTTGTGACCTGATGCCCCGTGACCCTAAATACTTTAGCGCATGTATCTTAGAATGGCATTCTCCCACATAACTACAGTACAGCCATCAAAACGAGAAAATGGACTCATTGCTCCAATCTGATCCTCAGACCCTATTCAGGATTTGCCGGTTGTTAACAATAATGTAGTTGAGAGCAAAAGAATCCAATTGAGAACAACATATTGCATTTAAGTTGCTCTGTTTCTTGAACTTTCATTTGGAATAGTTGTTCAGTCTTCAGCTTTCATGATCTTGAGACCTTTGAAGATTACAGGCCAGTTGTTTTTTGGAACTACCTTTCATTTGTTTGCTTATGGTCAGATTCAGGTTGTGCATCTAACAGAAATATCACAGAAATGATGCTTTCTTCTCATTGCATCTTGTCAGGTGTTACAGAATTTCATTTTATTTTATAACTGGTCATGTTCACTTTGATCACTTGATTAAGATGGCATTTCTTTTCTCCTTGTTGTGGGGAAGTATCTCAAAACCTTGTAAATACCTTGCTCCTCATCAGAATTTCAACTTAATCATTTTTCATATCTGCCTGGCTTTAGGATATCCTGTTTTATATGTGTGTGTGTGTGTGTTTTAATTTTTATTTATTTGAGAGAGAGATTACAAGTAGGCAGAGAGGCAGGCGGGGGTTAGGGGGTGGGTAGGTTCCCACTGAGCAGAGAGCCTGATTCAGGGCTTGATCCCAGGATCATGACCTGAGCGAAAGGCAGAGGCTTAACCCACTGAGTCACCCAGGACACCACAGGATATCCTGTTTTAAGATAGAACAATTACCAAGGTGGGTATCACATAATCACATGAGCACTTTAAAAGGAAAGTTTTCTGTGGCTGCTGAAAGAAGGGGAAGTCAGAGATTGGGAGCATACTTTAACTTCTGGGTAAGATGGGGTGATAATAATAATGTCTACCCCATAGGCTCATTTAGAGGATTAAATGAGTTAATGCCTGTAATAAGGGCTCCATTGATTTAATCAATGATTAAATTGATTAATTAATTAAATTAACATTGATTAAATCAGTGTTAATACAGATGTTCTCAGTTCTGATTTTTATTTCTCTAATATTTCAGAGATGAAATTTAGGCATTCTTAAAAGGCAAAAGAGTTCAGAAATTATTTCTGTGTGGCCTTGGAATATTGAAATATGTTTTTACATTTGTACTTGAACATGTGTATTAGCTTTCCATTGCTGTGTAACAAATTACCACAAATTTAGTGGCTTAAAACAATACACTTTTATTAGCTCACAGTTCTGCAGGTCAGAAATCCAGGTACTGTTACTGGCTTCTGCTCAGGATATCAGATAAAATTAAAATTTTGGCTAGACTCTATTCTCATCTTGAGTTCTAGGGAAAATAGCTTCCGAGCTCGTTCATACTCGACAGAATGCAGGTTTTCACAGAATGCAGGTTTTCTTGGCTGTAAGAATGAGATCTGAAGCTGCCTTGCCTGCTGTCAGCCAAGTCCCAGGCCTCCTGGAGAGCACCTGTGTTCTTTGCCACATACTTTCCATCCACCAGCCAGCAAGGGATTGTTCAGTCCTTATACTCCTAATCTCTGACTTCTGTGACTAGCCAGAGAACACTTTGTTTTTGAAGGGCTTGTGTGATTAGGTCAGACTCATCTGATTATCTCTATTTTGGGGACTATCTTTGGGATTTTAATTACATCTACAAAATTCTTTTATAGCAGTACCTAAATTAGTGTTTGATTGAATAATGAGAGAAGGTATGCATATATATCAGGGGCTGGCAGTCTTGGGGAGCTATCTTAGAGTTTTGCTTACTGCAGTATACATGTATCATTTTTTTTTTAAAGTTTTGTTTTTAGCAATCTCTACACCCAACATGGGGCTCAAACTCTTTTCTCTTGAGATTGTGAGGCACACTCTTCTGACTGAGCCAGCCAGGTGCCCCTTTTAGATGGTTTTCTAACAAATAATTTCAAGTAGAATAATGAATTTTTTGGAAAATCTCACTGAGAGAGAGTTGAAAGTTTCCTAAATTGCCTATCTAAATGGATTGTTTGGCCTCTTAAAGCAATGCAAGTTTTTCTTTGCAGTGTAAGGGAAATAGTCTCTCTGTTTCACCTGGATCAGGCTTTGATAACTTAGTGCCCTTATTGGTTTAGAAATAAATTCCCAGGACATCTCACAGATCACGATCATGAATTCAGGCACTGGAATCTCTGTGCCTATAGGCAAATTATATTTTGCTTTCTTGGCCAACAAATGGGCATAATAAAAGTGCAATTGTCACGAATAAGTGAGGTAGCAGGTGGCCATAACTAACTCTTGATAATTAAGCTTCACCTGTTGAGAGCATGAATATTCAGTGAGCCCATGGTCATTTCTTAATAAAGTTATGCCGCTGTCTTGCCCCCATCCCCCCTTTCAGGTAAGAGTGAAATATATACTTACAAGTTAAGGAATAATGGGGAGATAAATGGGGGGAATGTTCAGTGGGAATAGAAATTTATTATATCAAAAAATTTTCTAAAAATTATTTCTGCTTGGGCTTTGGAATTATTTTTGTGATTTTATTAGCAGGCTTTTTATTTCCAGTCTCTGGGCAATTTGGAGGATAGTTTAAAATATCAATGGGCCTAAAGTTAGATTTTGGTGTAAATAATCCTATATATAGGGAAGTAAGGTTTGCTTGTATTTGAGGATTAATATAGGAGAAATGGGTAATATTAGAGAGCACATTTGAATGTTAATAGCCAAAGTTGTGAAAAGTATTTTGTATTTGGACAGATTATTTTGTCAAATTTCCCTTGTTTGTTAGGGCTAGGATTTATGATTTACTTAAATACCAAGATAGTATTTGGACAGTTATGGGTACTCATAATGTTATAGTTTTATATACTCAATAAGTTCTTGTGGAATGACATGGGGAAGATAAGAATTTACTGAATTAAAATGAGAAAATAGTCTTCTATAGTTATCTGCATTACTTTTTACTGCTATTTGTAAATGATTAAACATGTATTTTAATGGTTTGGCCAAGAAAAAAAAGCAGTTTGCCAAGTTGTTTACCAGTTACTTCTGATATCGTGACGTTACTGTTATTAAGCAGTGTTTAGATCTTGAAAACCTGAAACTAAGTTCAGAAAGTTGGCCTCTCTCCACTTAATATTAACAGAGTTTGGAAGATTTTTTTCTGCCCCAAACTGTTGCTTTTTATGGAGTAAAATAGGAAAAACTGTTTCAAGAATTAGTTCTCAGCTCTCTCTTACCTTCTCGATTTGAGGTTGGATAGTTAATATGTTAATATTTACCTCTGTCTATCCCCAGGCTTCATTATGGAATCATTTCAGTATGAAATACTTGTGATCAAGTTCATATTAATGGCAGCAGCTTGTTTTTATAAGTTTGCTTGAACAACTTCTTGGTAGAATTCCTGTTGATTCATGGAAAACTAATAACTAATTTTGATTAGTTAGTGCTTCTCAGACTTTGGAATACATAGAATTCTTGGAGAGATTGTTAAAGTGGATTTCTGGATCTCATTCTTAGAGGTTCTTATCGTGTGTGCCTGGTATGGTGCCAAGAACTTGCATTTATAGTAGTCTCAGGTGGTGGTGTCAGTCTCATAATTTTGAATTTTACTGAATGAGATAATGTTTGATTTGTGAAAATGTTCAGCCCTTGGAAAGTAACAGGTTAAATTTAGTGGTATTGTGTGTTTTATGGTCCTTTATGACAGAATTATAAACTAAAATTACAAATTATGCTTTGCTCTACTACTTTATATCTAGAGGCTAATAAATTAGGCAGGATTTAGCCAATTCAGGAGTATTTTGTATGTTGTTTTACTATCATTTTTTGTATTTGTTGTTTTATTATTATAATAAGCTATAATAATATTTTACCTGAGTAATTATATTGAAGGAAAATTACTTACATTCTAATTAACATTGTACTTGGAAAAATTCCTATTTGTGGTGAATAAGTGCTTTCTCTCTCTCTTTTTTTTCCCCTTTATTTACAGGCAGTACTTAATTTTCCTAAATATTGTGAACCTGTGGTTAAAGGAGAAGGTAATTGTATAATTTTACTTATTAATATTTGTTTTGAAACAATTTCTGTAAGATCTGAATTTTTGAAATTTTCTCCCTTTTCGGGTAGCAAATGAACGTGATACTCGCAAACTCTGGAGAAATATTGAACCTCATTTGAAGAGAGCCATGCAGACTGTTTATCTCAGGGAAATATCAAGGTAATTTTCTGTTAGTATGTATAATATTTCTATCTTTAATGTAGATATTTTGTCTACTAAAGTTTACATGTTTTCCTTTACCTTCTTCAGACTAGGAAAAAACTCATGAGTTTTTAATCATTTCTTCTTATTTTGGGAAGGACAGACAGTTTTTAACCAGTATGTTACACAGTTTGAAGCAAGGCATTTATTTCACAATTGCTAACTTTTTTTAGGTCTGGAAAGCTACAGGAAAAACAGCTTTAGCTTTGTTTTTTATATTTGGTTTGGGTATTTGAATAGGTTTAATGAAAACTTGATTATTAAAGCAATGTGTAAATCAAATCCTAAGTCTGCACTTGTCTGCTTTTAGAATTTCATAGTAGTGAAACTGCTCAGGAGTGTGGTGGCATTTAGTGAGAAGAACAGGGTTTGATTTCCATATCAGCCATTTTCTACCTCTAGGCCTCAACTCCCTCCTCTCATAGTCTTTCCAAGTCTTTCATAGTCTTTCATAGTCTTTCCAAGTGTGTGAGAACAATTTATGAATAATATAGTGCCTTACAGGTGGTAGATTAAGCCTCAGTTACAAACATCAGCAACACGATCTGCTTTTCTCACTTTCTGGTTGGTTGTATTATCATTTTTCTCTCATAAATACCTTAATCTGTAACTACTTTTTTTTTTTTTTAATTAACATATAATGTATCATTTGCTGCACGGGTACAGGTCTGCAGATCATCAGGCTTACACATTTCACAGCACTCACCATAGCACATATCCTCCCCAATATCCGTATGTAACTACTATTCTTTACTAACTTTGCTTTTCATTTAATTAACTGATTAGATTATAATTCAGGGAGCAAGTCAATAGTTTTAAAATAAATATAAACATTACAAAGATACTGTTATTCCGCTTTTCAATAATAAAAGTCATTTGATGAGGATTTTTGGAAGTCATAGAATAGAAAAGCTTGTGATCTGCTCTTTTAAAGATAGAAAAATTTGGGTGCTTGTTAAAATGATTTTTACATAATAAAGTACTTAGAGTTTCTCATAGGATAGTCATGACCATGCATGTAAATCCAGTTTTCTCCACAAGATCAATAAGGAGATGAGATAAAATCACTCATAACTCCTGTCTGCAGTATAACTGGGATGCTATGGAGTTGACTACAAACTTCAGTTTATGTGTAATTAGTGAAACAACCTAAGCCAGTGGAGCCAGCTCCTGAGCTCATGTTGAAGTAAAATGTTAAGCAGTGACTGCAAGAAGAGGATGGGCTCATTAGTTGTGAAGAAAGACAGATGAAATCACCTCTGGATGAGAGTCTGGCCCTGAGAGGGAAAACATCGAGAACAAGTGGGACCCAGAGGGTTAGAGCACTGGCTACTAAAGAATCAAAAGGAAGTGTTTTAAGAGTATGTATGGCAAGAATTATCATGGTAGTCTTGGAAAAGGATTGTTGTTGTTGTTGTTGCTTTTTTAAAGGATTGTTTTTGAGGGAAGATAGAAAGATGATTTGGAAGCTGGGGTATCCCCTGAAGAGTAGGTGGGTAGTCAATAAAAAAGCAAGGGGTAGAAATTAAGATAGCCATGGCACCACCCCCCTATCAAACAAAAAAAAAAAAGTGATGAAATCGGAAGATAAGCCAATCCCTCCCCCTCAAAAAGGCACTATGTTTTAAAGAAAATGTACTTCATTCTTACAGAAGAAGGCGTTTTAGAACCAAGAACTCTACTAAGCCATCCCAAACCTCTCACCCCCGCATTCATAGTATCACCTATTTGCTGATCCAAGCAAACGTTGGGCATTTCAAAATGAAGAGAATATAAATAGAAAATCCACACAAAGGTATTATAAGAAGAAATAGAAAATGTGAATAAAAAAATTTTTGCTGATAAGAATTTTTCCCTTCCCACCAAGATAAAGCACAGGAAGATATAACACAGTACAACAAGTACAACAACCTCACTTAAATTTTAAACAAGCATCTTCTAATATGAAAAAGTACTTTAAATCAGAAATTCAGCAACTCAGAATAGAAAAATAGGAGGATGTGAAACAAAATTGACCAAACTCAGGAATGGAATTAAAGCAAAAGTAATTTCCTCAGATGAACATGAAATTTTAAGATATCCAAAGGAGAGTAGATTCAATTGAGAATATAATAAAGAATATTGAAGAGGGGCGCCTGGGTGGCTCAGTGGGTTAAGCCGCTGCCTTCGGCTCGGGTCATGATCTCAGAGTCCTGGGATCGAGTCCCGCATTGGGCTCTCTGCTGAGCAGAGAGCTTCCCTCTCTCTCTGCCTGCCTCTCCATCTACTTGTGATTTCTCTCTGTCAAATAAATAAATAAAATCTTTAAAAAAAAAAAAAGAATATTGAAGAGAAGAATGAAAACAACCAAGAAGACAAAACTAAATAAAGAGGTAAAAATAATCAAGTAGAATGTAATAAATGTGATAGGCAAAGAAGATTCAGTGTATGTGTAATTGGAGTTCCTAAAGAATGAAAACAATGGATTTGAATAAAGATCTAAAACTGTTATCCAAAATTTTCTAGAAGTGAAAAAAAGACCTGGTTCCACATTTTCAAAAGAAGATTTTATTTATTTATTTGAGATACAAGAGGAGAGAGGGAGAGAGAGAGAGAGAGAGAGAGAGAGCCCAAGCAGGGGGATGGGCAGAGGGAAAGGTAGAAGCCAACTCCCCACTGAGCAGGGAACCTGATGTGCTGCTCAGTCCCAGGACCATGACCTGAGCTGAAGGAAGATGCTCAACCAGGACTGAGCCACCCAGGTGCCAGTGGATAGACTTTTTAGTTAGATCTCAGTTGAAACTAGTTCTACCACGTAGAAGCTTTGTGTTAGTTAACTTCTCTTTCAGTTTTGCCATTTGTAAAAAAGGAAAAAAAAAGAATATGTTTCTGTCTTATAAGTTCATGAATATTAAATGGAATATCTTAAGAACTGGGTTCATAAGAGACATAAATGTTAGTCTCCTCTCTTCTCATTAAAGATGTCATTTTATCCTTTTGTTTTGCAAGTGTAAATAATGTTAAATGGGTAATTGTTACGTAAGAAACTCTTACCAATTTGAACTGCCTCAAAGTCTGAGTTATAACAATGTAAATGAAAAATTTATTTTTATTTGCATTTATAAGAAGTAATGAATATGAAAATGCCTTATAATCTGTGAAGCAATATTGAATTATAAGGTGGAAGAAGTGATCTGTTTTGAAAGTCAGCTTGTTGTGCTAGCTCTGCTCTCCACATAGGTTACTAGTAGTATGTCATAATTTCCCGTATTACTGTACAGGCATACCTTGGAGATATTGCAGATTCTGTTCCAGACTACTGCAATAAAAAAAAATAATAATACAATAAAGTGAGTCAAATGAGTTTTTTGGTTTCCCAGTGCATATATGTTAGTTTACACTGTACTCTCATCTGTTAAGATTACAGTATTTTATCTTAAAAAACCACACAGTGTACATATACCTTAATTAAAAATATGTTACTGCTAAAAAATACTAACCATCATCTGAGCTTTCAGTGAGTTGCAATGTTGTTGCAACTAGTGTTAGGTCCATTATCAAAGGAATGCTAGTGTTGGGTCCATTATCAAAGGAATGAGACTGAGACAAAGTGAAAGTTATGCAAAGCCTTATACTATGCCAAGCATTAGAAGTTAGACTGACCAGTCAGGGGAATGAGACTGAGACAAAGTGAAAATTATGTAAAGCTTTATTCTATGCTAAGCATTAGAAGTCAGACTGACTGGCCAGGGCTGCCTCCGAAGAGAGCGACGACCCCTCAGTCTTACAGGCTAGTTTTATAGGGCACAAGCACAGACCTCTATATATGTGGCTTTGGCTGATTGGATGTCTTACCTGTCTGGCCTTATTTTAGGTGTGTGTTTTAGCAACAGTTACCTGGAACCGATATCACTAACTGCTGAGGCGTTTATTAAACAACAAAATGGCTACCTAAGCAACAAAATGGCTATCTAGGCAACATGGATTCACTCTGGCTAAGCAGGCCCAGGCAGGCCCTAGCGGTTTAACAGGTTTTAACATGAAATTGGCCCCTGCACTAGCAGAAGTCTTGCCTTATGTCGATGCCTGTTCACTGCTCAGGGTGGTGGTTGCTGAGCATTGGGGTGGCTGTGGCAGTTTCTTAAGGCAACAGAGAAATTTACTGCATCTGTAGACTCTTCTTTCATGAACGATTTCTCTGTAGCCTGTAATGCTGTTTGATAGCGTTTTACCCACAGTAGAACTTTCAAAATTGGAGTCAGTACTTTTAAATCCTCTTGTCACCTTAACAAATAATTTTTTTTTTAAGATTTTATTTATTTGACAGAGATCACAAGTAGGCAGAGAGGCAGACAGAGAGAGGAGGAAGCAGGCTCCCTGCATTTATTTATTTATTTGCATTTATAAGAAGAGAGAGAGAGCCCGATGTCGGGCTCGATCCCAGGACCCTGAGATCATGACCTGAGCCGAAGGCAGAGGCTTTAGCTCACTGAGCCACCCAGGTGCCCCTTAACAACTAAATTTATATAGTATTCTGAATCCTTTGTTGTCATTACAAATATCTTCATTAGCATCTTAACCAAATTCCCTTTCAGGAAACCCCTTCCATTGTTTATCTGAAGCAGTTCCTCATCTATTAAAAAGTTCTGTCATGAGATTGCGGCAGTTCAGTTATATCTTCAGGCTCCGCTTCTAATTCTAGTTCTCTTGCTCTTCCACCCCTTTTGCAGTTATTTCTTCCACTGAAGTCTCGAATCCCTCAAAGTCATTCTTGAGAGTTGGAATCATCTTTTAAACTCCTGTTAGTGTTGATATTTTGACTTCTTCCCGTGAATCATGAATGTTCTTAATGGCATCTGGACTGGTGAATCCTTCCCAGAAGGTTTTCAATTGACTTTACCCAGATCCATCAGAGGAATTACCATCTCTGGCAGCTCTAGCCTTGAGAAATGTCTTTCTTCAATAATAAGACTATAAAGTTGAAGTGACTCCTTGATCAAGAGGCTGCAGAATGGATATTGTGTTAGCAGGCCTGAGAACAACATGAATCTCTTTGTCCATCTCCCTCAGAGGTCTTGGTGACCAGGTCCATTGTCAGTGAGCAGTCATGTGTTGAATCTTTAATGAGCAGTAGGTCTCAACAGTGGGCTTAAAATACTCCGTACACCATGTTGTACACATGTGCTGTCAGCAGGCTTTGTTGCTCCATTGATAGAACAGGCAAAGTAGATTTAGCATTATTCTTAAGAGCCTTGAGATTTTTGGAATGGTCAGTGAGCATTAGCTTCAACTGAAAGTCACCAGCTACATTAGCCCTTTACAAGAGAGTCAGCTCCATAGCTATGAAAGTCCCAGATGGCATCTTCTTCCAGTAGGAGGCTGTTCCACCTACACTGAAAACCTCTTGTTCAGTGCAGCCGCCTTCATTCATGATCTTAGCTAGATCTTCTGGAAGAACTTGCTGTAGCTTCTACATCAGCACCTTCTGCTTCACCTTGTACTTTTATGTTATAGAGATGGCTTCTTTCTTTAAACCTCATGAACCAACCTCTGCTAGCTTCAAACTTTTTTTCTACAGCTTCCTCACCCCTCTCAGCCTTCATAGAATTGAAGAATTAGGGCCTTGCTCTGGATTAGGCTTTGGCTTAAGGGAGCGTTTTGGCTGTTTTGATCTTCTGTCCATATCACTGGCCATATCCCATATCCAACACCCCTAAAATATTCTCCAGATCAGCCACAAGGCTGTTTTGCTTTCTTACTGTTTTGTGTGTATGCTGGAGTAGCACTTTCAGTTTCCTTGAAGAACTTTTTCTTTTCTTTTGCAACTTGGCTAACTGGTGCAAGAGGCCTAGCTTTTGGTCTATCTCAGCTTTTGACGGGACTTCCTCACGAGCTTTAACCTTCTCCAGCTGGTGATTTAAAGTGAGAGACATGCAACTCTTCCTTTCACTTGAATACTCAGAGGCGGTTGTAGGGTTACTGATTGGCCCAGTTTCGATATAATTATGTCTCAGGGAATAGGAAGGCCCAAGGAGAGGAAGAGATGGAGGAATGACCAGTCAGTGGAGCAGATAAGTTTGCTGTCCTCTGTGGGTGCAGTTCATGACCCCCAAAACAATTAGAATAGTAATATCAAAGGTCACTTGGTCACAGATCACCATAAGAAATAATAAAAATGAAAAAATTTGAAATAGTATGAGAATTACCCAGATGTGACAAAGAGACATGAAGTGAGCAGTTGCTGTGAGAAAAATGGCACCGATAGATTGTACTTGATTCAGGGTTGCCACAGACCTTCAGTTTGTTTAAAAAAAAATTTTAAAAAGTACTATCTGCAAAGCACAGTGAAGTAAGAATGAGGTATGCCTTTATTTCCATAATTTTTAGCACTGCTTGCAGTTTTGATAAAAATACATACAGTTTGATTTGGGATATTTAGTTCTGGTCTGGCATCTATTTTTAAATTGGTATTTTAAGAGCTGAGTTAAAGAGTTGGAGAGGGTTCTTACAGATCTTTGCATCTAACTGCCTTATTTTTTGGTGAGAAGGTTATTGATTTATTCAAGGTCATATAGCTAAAACGTCTCTCGGGGCAGTCTTTTTCCTTACACTATAGTGTGTTTCCTAATGAATTTTGTCATATCATGGCTTCATATTCTTAATAATATTTGAGGGTGTTTAGTAGTTTTAATTGCAGGTAAGATCAGAGAGGGGCAGTGGAAATGAAATGGCATTCTGTAAGGATTCAGGTCTTAGCTCTGGCCTCGTGTCCTTGGGCAGCTTAACCTGTGGGCCTCAATTTTCTGATGTAATGGTACTTATTTTAAGAGATTGTTATGTAGGGTCACCTGGGTGGCTCAGTTGGTTAAGCATTAGCCTTCGGCTCAGGTCATGATCCCAGGGTGCTGGGATTGAGCCCCACGTTGGGTTCCCTGCTCAGTGGGGAGTTCACCTACCTCTCCTTCCTTTGATCTTCTCCTCCCTTTGAGCTCTCTCTCTCTCAGATAGATAAAATCTTTTTTTTTTTTTTAAAGAGTGATTGTTATGGAGTTAGAAATAGTGTATAACAATTGCATTTAATATGCTAACTGGAGCATTGGGAGTTTTAACTGAAGGATAGGTGATGTTATTTATTGGTACTTTTTGATAACTTTAAAATAATGATCAGGAAAAGAGATTAAAAAATTAACATCTGGATATTGATATGTAAGTTTGTGTTGTTTTAATATTCCCTCAATGATTTCATAAGGCACAGCATGTTCATTGCATGTCTGTGTTGTCCTATTTATAAGGAAATTATTTTCTTAAGCCAAAAATTACTTTTTCTAGGACTCTTTTAAGTACAGTGTACTGATTTCATATATTTTCAAACCATTTTTGCTCTTCTATTTTCTTTCAGTTCACAGTGGGAAAAGTTACAGAAAGATGACATAGATCCAGCACAACTTAAAGGTATCAGAGGAAGTATTGAAACAGTCACCAGAGACATTTCTTTAATTGATTACTAATAAGCAAGATACTGAAATTAATACTAAATATAGCTTCAGTCAGTAAATGGTGTTATGGAAAAGAATTTAGAAATTGTGATGATATTTTAATTAATGATTTTCTCTTAAGTGAAACTCCCAATTTAAGAGAGGAAATAATTCTCTAATACCAGTTTTCTATTTTCTAAATGTTGAATTATGTCATGTAAAAATCAAGCAGTTTAATTTCTTTAAATGCTTTTGTTCAGTTCTGGGCCACAATTTTATCTCAGTATATATGTATTTCTTGAGTTTTATGTTAATCCAGTTTGGGGGATGCATTTTTGTTGGTTATGTTTTAAAAGCTTTGTGCTTTTGTTTTATTTAAAGAAACTATTATTTTGGATTTATCCCAGTAGAACAACTTGACTTAAAAAAAAATTGAGCAAGTGTCTTAAATATTCTTACTGGAAAAAGTAGATCACTGGCTAGTGGTTGGAGAAAATGGTATAAAATTAAGTGGTGGTGCAATTCTCTTTTGTCTATTTTGGTTTCTAAATGCCCTAGGGGCTGTACAAGTGATTTTCAGTTGTGTGTTCCAGTGGAAAAAAATAGATGCTAGCCTTAGAAAATCTGCAATAACTGGTCTTCACTATTCCCTAACTGTATGACCTTGAGTCTAATTCAGTGTCCTCATCTAAAATAAAAAGAATGTCTAACTTTAAGTTATGGCAAGGATTTGAAGATGCCTCAGTAATAAGGTGGCACCTAGCACATTGTCTATGCTAGATACTCAGTAAATATCAGATTCCTTGCTTTCCTGTAAAAATCGATGGTATTTGACCAGCTCCTTTATTTATCCATTCATTTAGTTATTTCCATAGGGATAAAAAAACAAAACCCAGATGTGTTTGCATCAGCAAATATTATAGCTTGGTAAGAAATATATATACAACTCACTGTTAATACAAGGTATAAAGTTACATGGGTCACAAGTGAAATTCACAAGGTAGGGATAGATTTTTTTTTATTTTGGTATGACAGGAGAGCAGCAGGAAGTTTAATGGAAAGTATGGCTTCGAAGGACAGGATGGGTAGGATTTAGACCTCGGAATAGGAGGAGCTAAGCAAAAATAATAGAGTGAGCAAGCATATGATTAATAGTAATGTTCACCACCACTGCCCATTATAATGGCGCTTTAAACTCAGGGAGTAGGTCATTTTTACCAGAGGACACCATTAAAAGATCAGTGAGAAAAGATAAGAGATAATTAAAATCTTAGTGGTAGCCTACCAAATGCCTTCATGAAAGATCTTTGTTATGTAGGTCTTTCAGCATATACTCACGTGGAGCTTCCCTATTACTCTAAGTTTATTCTAATTGCTGCATACCTCGCTTCATACAATCCAGCAAGAACTGATAAGAGGTTCTTCCTTAAGGTAATAATTGTTTCTTTTTACTTTGCTTTTGAAGATTCCAGGGATGTTTTGAAATTTCTCAACACCCGTAAGTTCTCAGGGGCAGAGATTAGAATAAGAGATTGCTAAATATATATTTAGGACTTAATCTTCAAAGACTTTAAATTATGGTCACAACCTGAAAGTATGTTGCTTCACAGAAGAGTACAGGTATACTTTAGGTAATAGTTCTAGATTTTAAAAATATATAAATAAGGTTTTGTGTAAAGTATGAGAGATGGGAATAATTTTAAGGGTGGTAATTCCTTTATTGTTCTAAAGCTCCTTCAGTACTGCCATACACTCCATACAGCATTATCCAGAACATTCAGAAGACTCATCTGTGTGTACATTAGTTGGAGAAATCCCATTTTGGAATTGTTTTCTTTTTGGGAAAAAAAATGCAGTTTGATTCATTATTAAATATATTTCTAATAAATTTTTATTTGATGTTTTGCCTATCTCTCCCAGTAGTCTTCATTTCATGAAGTCAAGGACCACATCTATTTTTTTCTCCACTATTAAATCCCAAATGCTTAACCAGATGTTCTTAAGTGTTTCTTAGGTGAATTGACAGCCTGCCTTAAGGATGAATAAAAACCCATTTATCTGTGAAAGTTTTGTTTTTGTAGAAACAAATATGCTGTAATAAGTTAGTAAGTTAATAAGTTAATATTAAAATAATAAGTTAATCTCTTAGGAAGTATCACTATTTTAGTTTAACACCTTTTTCTTTAAATACAAAAGTAATCTTGTATATGATTGAAATCTAAGTCAAAGTAGCCTAAAATATGTTGCTATTTTAGGTGGTAGTAAATAAAATAAGAAAGCCTAACATATGTAAATTAGTTTTATATATGCCAGGTTTTAAATTATGTTTTCTGTTTTTGTGGAGTGTTACCTTTTTTTCCTCCATCCTAACAATTATTTTCCTTAATTGAAGCATCATGGGAAAATCAAGAAAACCAACTTTCTAAAGAAACATGAAAAGGTATTTACCTTCTAATTTCTCTTGGGAAAAACTCATGAATTCAGGTCACTGTGGAAAGTGGATAAATGCATGCTTTTATTAGTCATTTGGATATAAGAATTGATAAGGTACCGTTATAATGTTGTATTTTGTTACGTTGAACATGGTGATGAAGACACATTCGGGGGAGCTGGTTTTGGAGATAAAAGTGAGTTGACAAGTTCTTTCAGTGAATTCATAAATGAAAAAGATTACCCTGGAATTTTTAACTAAACACAGCTGGTTTTCCTGTTTCCTCCTTTGAAACCCTCACAAAAATGAATCTGAAGAAATAATAAAGGTGAACATATGGGGACTAAGTGGACAAGAGACCCACACGACTTGGAACTGCATTGTAGGTAGATGCACAGATGACTGAAAAGGTGAGAGGGCAGGCACCCAAGCCCCAAGCAAGCATGTTTGACCTGAGGAATGTGGAATAGCTTAGAAATCAGAGGCCCTGAGCACATTTGAAGGTGGGGTGTAGGGCCACGTTGAAACTAGCGGAAGGAGTGTGTGGACTGCTCAGATACTTGTTCTGCTCTGTATATCAAAACCACCTCTGCCTCTCTTGGGAAAAGGTGGAGAAGTTCTATCTGTAAACTTCATGCCATAGAAGCTGTGAGTCTTGTTTCTCAGTTCCATTCTTTTTTTTTTTTTTTTTTTTTAAGATTTTATTTATTTATTTGACAGAGATCAGAAGCAGGCAGAGAGGCAGGCAGAGAGAGAGGAGGAAGCAGGCTCCCTGCTGAGCAGAGAGCCCGATGTGGGGCTTGATCTCAGGACCCTGGGACCATGACCTGAGCCGAAGGCAGAGGCTTTAACCCACTGAGCCACCCAGGTGCCCCCTCAGTTCCATTCTTAAAAGCAGCTTTTCTCAGTATGCCTTTCTAAAATGGTAGTGTTTTCTCATGACTTTGAAGACATTTTTTTTTGCTGTCTCTGGCTTTATTGTTGCCACTAAAAAATTTGCTGTTAGTCTGTTATTCCTTTGTTGATACCTGTGTTTTTCTCTACAAGTTGTTACAAGTTCTTGTTTTTCTCTTAAAAGTTCTCCTCTTGTTTTCCTTTAGTGTTTTTACTGTTTCACTGTGGTGGATCTGGGATTGAATTTTCTAATTGGGGTTCATTTTGTTTCCTGAATTTGAATAACGATGCCTTTATTCAGTTCTGATGAATTAACTTTTCAAATATTAGCTTCTCCCTCATTCTCTCTAACAATGTCTTCCTGAGATGCTGATTAGATATAAGTCAGATCTTCCCACTCTGTCCTCATCTCTTAAGTCTTTTTCATTCTTTATTACCTTTGGGCTCTGTATGCTGAATTCTGGGTGATCTCTTCACTTCTATGTTCTGACTTTCTCTCCAGCTTTGTTTCTTTTGTTTAAATCACCTTTATAATTCCAGTAATGTCATTTGTAATTTTTAGATGTTTCATCTGATCACTTTTATATTTTTCCTAGTCCCATTTTTCTTTAACATAGAAATATTTTATATTCTGATATTAGAAGTCCTTGTCAATCTACGAAATCTCCATTTTCTGTTTTTACTCACTCATGTATGTAATGCCTTGCTCCTGAACATTTTATTACTTTTAATTGTTGACTGAACTTCATCTTGGAATTTTTGAGGCCTGAAGTGTGTTCCTTTAGAATAGTTTTATGTTTACTTATGTGCAGGCTCTTAAGAATGCCAGTAACTGTGATCATTTGAAATTCAGATCTTAGCCTTGGGGGTTTTCAGATCACAGAGGTACTGTGAATTCTGCCCCCATATCAACATTAAGCCATAGTTTCTAGTTGAAATTCTCAGGGAAGACTTTTGTCCTCCCTTCACACAGCGTTAGAGTTTGGCAGGGAAATTTTCTTACCAGATCCATTTGCTTGGAATGGGAAATTTTTTCTGGTATTGCCTCTTCATTGAGACATCTCTGATTAGGCTTTCCACCATAGGCAGATAGTTGATTTTGTGCCTTCTTTCTTATGTGTGTAGTTGGTTTGGGTAATAAAGGATTGTTAGGAGGGAGTGCTTACAGCTGGGGTGGTCAGGAAAGGATCTGTGGTAGGCTTGCATGTGAATGGCACTCAAAAATCGTAGGGACTGGGGCACCTGGTGGCTCAGTTGGTTAAGCATCTGTCTTTGGTTCAGGTCATGATCTCAGGGTCCTAGAATCAAGCCCGTGTTGGGCTCCCTGGGGAGTCTGCTTCTCCCTCTCTCTCTCTTCCCCCCTACTTTTGTTCTCGCTTGCTCTCTCTGTTCTCTCTCTCAAATAAATAAATCTAAAAAGAAATAATAATAATAATTAAAGAATGGTGGGAACTGATGGGGTCCGTGATCAAAGGAGCAAGACTGATACAGAGTGAAGGTCAAGCAAAGCTTTATTTCGCACCAGCATCAAGAATCAAACTGACCTTTTGGGGCCGTCTCTTACAGAGAGAGTGACCACCCTCAGCTTCACAGACTGGCTTTTATAGATCAAAGGCCATGTGGTTGAGCCTGGCCAATGAGATCATCTCCACCTGGCCTGACCCGTCCTTGTATTTGGGCTCCGTTATTAGGGACTGGTCGACCATATTTTACTGGTTTCCCGGACTTGCTTCTAAGTAAGTTCTTCCAGGGATGGAGGGGGCGGGGCAGGGCCAGTTTAAATTTTACTGCACAAACAACAAAATGGCTGTTCAACCGAGATGAAGTCACTCTGGCTTAAGTAGGCCCTCACAGGAACTGGATGTGCAAAGATGGGAGAGGGAGTATTCCACTTGAGGTAATAATTAGGGCCAAGAGCAGAGGTGAGAAAGTGTAGGGCATATAAAAGAAGTAGCAAAATGTAATTGGCTGAAGTGTGAAGTGAGTTTCAGAGAAAAGTCATGTGAGGCTAGATTATAGAAGAATTTTGTTACTCACCAGTTCCTGAAGGGAAGGAAGCCCATCTGATCACATCTGTGTCTCAGCACTTGGTGGTATTTGCGGGTGTTTACAAGTGAATAGGTAAGAATAAAGAAAATTGAAGAATTGAAGGCTAAGAATTTTAGGTCTGTTCTTTAGACAGAGAAAACCATTTAAGGATTTTGAGGGGGAGGGGAGATACATGAGGGCTTTATGAGGGTCACTGAGGACTGTGACATCCTGGCAATTGAGACCACCCCTATGGAACGAGTGGAGTTGCACTTGTTTGTCCTTCCCTGAGAAGGGCAGTCTTGACAGAGGGAACCATATGAGCAAAGACCTCATGCTAGACAATGTCTAGTTGTAAAGGAAGTGTAGTTCTTCTGATGAGATTCTTACTGATTTGACCTTCATAGTAAGTAGCCTCTTTTGTCTTTGGTTCATGTCCTTTTAAAAATCTGATCTTAACTGAAAGCTCCCTGTGTATACCTACTAGTTTATATTTTTGTTCCCTCTCTTCCTTGAAATCTTGATTGAATGTTTATCTTATGCCAGGCACTCTGCCGGATGCTATAGATAGCGCGGAGAACAGAATAGCCCTTGTCTCTTCCTTCATGACAATACACATTAAAAAGCAGACCGTATGAATAATTATTATAACAGTTGTTTTGAAAATACTGTATATCTTCGATTGTGTAATTCCTTTTGTCTATCCTTAGCTGACACTGATTTTTTCAAGATATTACTTTTTAATTCAACTAATGCCTGTGTGTGAAACCAGATTATTTGCCCATCAGTTTATGTAGAAAAGCAAGTTTTCCCCCTCTCCTTGCCCATAGTCTCATTCCCCTCTTCTCTGAGTTGTTTCTAGTTTAAGTTTTTTCTAGTATAAATATTCATAACTCTTAAGTTTCTCTGTTTTTCTTGGTGTAACTTGACACCAAATTTGATGCCATTTCACTCCTCAAAAATTTGATTTGATTTCCTTTTTTTGATCTATTTTTACAGGCCTTCATTCTCTTAATGAGCTCTATAATGAATTTAGTAGGCATTTCTCAGACTTTGCCTTCCCTTCTAGGAGGGAAGCCAGTTTGCGTGTGTAGCACAAAACCAGTTCACTGAGGAAGGTAAATATCATATGCCTCACGTGCCACTAGGACACTTTAATTTTAAATTGGATGTGTGTTTTCTAACCAGAAAATGTAAAAAGTGAAAATCTTTCCATTCCAAGCAAATGGATTTGGTAAGGAAATTTCCCTGCCAGGCTCTGACTCTGTGTGAAACGAGGACAAAAGTCTTCCCTGAGAATTTCAACTAGAAACTAGGTTTTAACAGTGATGTGGGGACAGAATTCACAGTACTTCTATGGTAGAGGGAGAGGGAGACAGACAGTCTCAAGCAGGCTCTGTGCTGAGCATGGAGCCCAACATGGGACTGGATCTCATGACTCTGAGATCGTGACCTGAGCTGAAACCAAGAGTCCGATGCTCAACCAAACTGTGCCATGCAGGCGCCTGGATGTTAACCACAGTTCTTAAACTCATTCAACAGACAAATGATTAGTAACAAATGATTAGTATCTAGAATTATTTTTTAAGAGTTATATAAACCCTTAAGAAAAAGGCAAAAATCCAATCGATAAGTGGGTAAATGATATAAAAAGGATGGCTGATCATGGCGAGTATACCTGAAACTGACAATCAAGTTAATTGCTCTGTAGGTGTTTTATTGTGATTGATTTTTTGGGTAACATCTGCCTTTTTCAGTTGCCTAACAGACCTGACATGATTATCAGCTTCATTCACCAATGAGAGAAATTAATCTCTATTTTTATTTATTTAAATTTTTTTTTTTTTTTTTTTTTTTTTTTTTTAAGAAATGAAACTTAGAACAACAGCTATTATTTCATGTCTTGGATTGGCAAAACTAAAAAAAAAAAAAAAACCCTGATGATTTTATTGGTAATAATGTAGAAGAATAAGAGCCTGTATATTCTGTTTGTTGGCCATAATAAAGTTAATATGGGAGTGTACTTTGTATTGGTCACGATAGGCTGAGCTGTGCTGTAGCAAAAACCACAAACCCTCAGTGGATTAACAACAAAGATTTATATGTTGTTCATGACACAATGGTGTATGGGCTGGGTGGCCCTCTTTTGTAGTGATGCCAAGTAAAACATGGTGATTTCTACAGTGGCTACCAAAGGGTAAGAAGATTAAAGGATTAAAAGAAGATTAAAGGTCTGAGAGGCCAGGCTTGGAAATAGGTGATATCACATTCACCCCCAGTCATCTAACGGGAAGGAGATACTGAGAAATAAGTTTTCTCTGTGCCCCAGATGGAACTGTTGATGATCACACAGCATTGTCTCTGCCCTCTGCTTTCTGCTTTAGTTTCTCAGTCCCACTTAGAGAAACTCACACATGTGCACAAGGGGAAATGTGGTCCATCACAGGATGGTCCATCACAGGATTACTTGTGATGAATTACAGTGATGAATTTTTAGATGTAGACAGTGATTTGTCTTAAAATGGAATTCTGTAGGGTTGCTTCAGAACAGAACTCAGAAGTGCATGTATCAATATGGATAAACCTCAAAAACATATTGAAGGAAAAAAAGCAACTAGTGGTATGTCCAAAATAATATCATTTATATGAGGTTAGATCTTGCAGATAGTGCTGTATTTGTTTATGAATGCATCTGTAGTAGCTGTATAAAAATTGTCATGAAAGTGGCAAGAACACCAAATTCTGGATAGTGGTTCCTTTTAGGGAGAAAGTGGGATATAAGAGGAGTGTAAAGGACCTTTGGTTTATCTGTAATGTGATCCAATGTTTTTTCTTTGCACATATCCCATATTGTTAGCGGTTGATAAAATTGGGTCCTGGGTGCATTATTATTTATTATATCAGCCCCTGTACTTTTCTAAATGATTGAAGTATTTAATGAGAAAGGATAAAAAGTTTAAGACCTGGAGAATGATTTCTAAACTATTTTTTAGATATAAATAGCTGAGGTAAACACACACTTCATTTTGTAATTCTGTGTAGGTATTTTTCTTTACAGTCATTCTTTGAAGAAATAGTTTTTCTCATGCATGTAAATGCAGATTTCCATTTATTTACCATTGTGCTAATATAGAGTACTTATATTCTAACAGTGCTACTAAAACTGTCTTGGAGTGGACCTTGAGCACTTCAGTTTTCTGATGACAAGACATTGTACCATATGGCTTTGTACACAAATATGCACATTTTATAATCTTTCGGTTTTTAAATTTTACATTATTACAGGGTGACAGCTTATTCACAAGTTATCAAATCTTTTATTGGTTTTCCAAGCTAGTATTTACTATAGCTGATCTTTTTAGAACTATTAATATTGAACAAATGTATTTTCCTGGTGATGGCACAAAAAGGAGTGAATAGTGAAAAGTAAGGATTAAGTTCTAGTCAAGGAATTAGGACCCAGACCTGGTTTTGGTTATGGACTATTTTGACAGATGACCTAGCTTAACTCACTTACCATCTGGTTATAACAACAGAATATGTATGATGTTCAGGACTAGGGATGGACAACTTGTGAGTTGTTTATTTAATACCTGTTTATACTAAGAAAATCTTGAAGAAAATGTTGACTGATAAGCCATTATATCAGCTAAGGTTTTAGCATTGAGACTCAAAGTTAGAATTGTTAGGCTCTTTGGGGTATATTGTATGTATATTGTTACTGGGAATTTGTGGTACAGAAAGTGAGTTTGCTATAAGAAGAAAATCCATGTTCTTTTGTTACAGACAAGCAATCATCTTCTCGGACCAAAACCATTTCCACTAGACAGATTATTAGCAATATTATATAGTATCGTGGACAGTAGAGTTGCTCCAACAGCAAACATCTTTTCCCAGGTAAGCTTAATAATAGTTATTATCTGTCCTCTATGTCTTTATGGAATTCTTCAGGTAATACTGTTGGTATAGTTCCAGGCATTTAGATTTTTAGTTAGCATATGTTACTCTTTTAACTAAGTCATGAACAGTATGTTCTTGGTAAGTACTTGAAAATTCCAAATACAGAATCTTTGAGGGTATCCCTGAATTTGCTTCTATTTACAGGTATAACTTGATGACAAAACCAACTTGATGTTTCCGTATGTTTTCTTTTATCAGTAAAAGAATTTTTAAATTAAATGATTATAATTCTCTTGCTGACTTAAATAAGTGGCTTCATGATGAAATTGATGAATTATTATGTAGAATTATAATCTAATGAACACAAAATTTAAAAAAAAGTATTTGTAAGAAAGTAATCTATAATATCTTTATTCCTCATATATCTGTCAACAGTATGATTTTTAAAAAAAATTTTTCCAGAATGATTAAGTTCTCAAAATTTTCACTAGATGGCAGCAGTAGCATAAAAATACGAAATATAATCGCTTCTCAGCCTTTTGACTAAGATCAAGTGAAAAACATGAAAAAAAGTATTTTTACAATAAAGTCATTAAGCTTTTTTTTTAGTTGACTTTCTAAGAAAAATCTGTTTATTAAAAATATAGTCACAATAGATTTTTTTTTTTTAAGATTTTATTTATTTATTTGACAGAGATCACAAGTAGGCAGAGAGGCATTCAGAGAGAGGAGGAAGCAGGCTCCCTGCTGAGCAGAGAGCTCGATGTGGGGCTCGATCCCAGGACCCTGGGATCATGACCTGAGCCGAAAGCAGAGGCTTTAACCCACTGAGCCACCCAGGCGCCCCTCACAATAGATTTCTTAAATGGTCCAGAAAAACAGTTCCTAGCATATGGTATGAATGTCTAGAAGATAAAGCAATTGATGTGACTAGTATTACTAAAAAGCACTTCGGACTTTGCAATGAGCATTTTGTTCTCTGTATATGTTTTTAGGTTGAGAAATACATAAATAATAACATTTATGTTTAAATTCCCTGCAAATAAATTTAGACACTGAATGAATGTTTGACTTGTAATCTAATGTATGCTGGTAACTTTTTTTTTTCTGAGATTTTATATTTGAGAGAGATAGAGAACATGAGTAAGGGAGCAGGGTGGGCAGAGAGAGGGTGCTTAGCAGGAGGCCCTACCTAGGCTCTATCCAGAACCCTGGGATCATGACCTGAGCTGAAGGCAGATGCTTAAGCCACCCAGGCATCCCCTGAAATTAATTTTTAATCAGACTTTACATTTGTTAATAGCTTTCTACATATAGTAGATGACTTTTTGTTTTGTTTTTGCTGTTGCAATAACTATGAAACAGCAGGTATTATTATCTTTATTAAAAGGTATTGAGCTTTAGGGAGGTTAAATGGTATTCCCAGAATGACACAATGAGTAAATCACTGACAACCAAAGCCTAGAGAGGTGAGGTACATGGTTAAGGAAGGCCTTTACATCACATGTGATTATACTTCTCAAGTGCCCCCAAATTACCTTTGTGTAAAGGAGAGAGAGGGAATGATAATAAATGTTTTCTTTTTTCCTTTTGGAAAGCTTGTAATTTGTCCTGGGGGAATAAAACATGTACATAAGAATAATGATATAAGGGTGTATGGATGCTGGATAGTGTGGTTGAGAATTTTAGAGCAGAGAGAGCACTTCTGGATTGGGCAGGGTGAGGGAAAGCTTCACAGAAAAGGTGAAATATGGAGCTGGTCTGTGGAGAATGAGTAGGAATCATTTCTTTAAGTATTTCTGGTTTATGTAAGTGATAGGTGTTTGTTGTACAAAAAAATGAGAAATTGGATAAATAAAAAGGAAAAGAAATAGATAAAGCTGACATCTTACTTCCAGTGGGTAGTTTTAGAAATTTAAGAAGGGGAAATGATAAGAGTAAAGGGATGGGAGTGGGGAAAAAACAAGACACATCTGTGAACTGTCGCCCCGATTTTGTTGAAGAGTGGATGGGGTTGTATCGTTGTGATGACGGCCGTCACTGTCGCTGTGGTCCAGGACGGGTAGTACTGCCATCGCCACACATAACACCTTGCTCTCGATGCCTTCCATGTCAGACCTTATGTTGCGAGAGTGTTTTGCATGTTAGGAAGTTTGCCATGTACTTGGTTAGTCTTGGAGAGGGAACTGAAGCTCAGTGTCTCAAAGATCTGCCCGAGGCCACACTGCAAATCACTGGCAGCATCCAGACTTGGATGCAGATGTTCCCAGCAGCAGGTCTAGTTTATAGGGATAGACAGTCAAAACCAGCAAGAGGTTGCTGATTTGGGAATTTACTAGCTACTCTGAGGCTTTGATTAGAGAAGAACAGTATCACCAGTCTTTATACTTTCAACAGTGTCCGTAATATAATTAAGATACAGCTTGGCCTAAATGTATCTTTATTTTTATTTTTATTTTTTTTAAAGATTTTATTTATTTATTTGACAGAGAGAAATCACAAGTAGATGGAGAGGCAGGCAGAGAGAGAGAGGGAAGCAGGCTCCCTGCTGAGTAGAGAGCCCGATGCGGGACTCGATCCCAGGACTCTGAGATCATGACCTGAGCTGAAGGCAGAGGCTTAACCCACTGAGCCATCCAGGCGCCCCAATGTATCTTTATTTTTAAAATGAAGTTAAACTCTCTTCAACCTTAACAACCTAAATGAAGTTTTTGTTCTTTATTTCTTCTCAGTAGCTGTAATCAAAATGATAATTTTATATATTTAAAATACAGCTTTAAATGAATTTGTGTTCCTTTGATGACAAATCATTTAGGACTTGATCTCAGTGATTCCCATTTCGGATACAGAGGGATAGATGCAACTAACCCTATGAAGTTGACCTCTACTTTTGCTTGGTCAATAAAGTATCCAAGAAAATTAAGCAGCATGTATACTGTGTTTAAGAACAAAATGTGGCAGAAACCACATTCAGAAAAAGGGTTATTTCTTCCACAGGTTTACTTTTGTCCATTCCCATTGATTCCCAGTGACCTTTTCTATTTTTTTTTTTAAAGATTTTATTTATTTAACTGACAGAAAGATCACAAGTAGGCAGAGAGGCAGGTAGAGAGAGGGAGGCTCCCTGCTGAGCAGAGAGCCCAATGTGAAGCTCAATCCCAGGACCCTGAGATCGTGACCTGAGCTGAAGGCAGAGGCTTAACCCACTGAGCCACCCAGGATCCCTGACTTTTTCTATTTTTATTGTTTCATTCAGCCATCAGACTTTACTCTTGCCCATAGGAATGATAATTTCCTTGAGTTCACTTAATTTTTTAAGTGAGAGGAGGATGCCCACATTTGTGTTGGCCTTGCTTTTTTGATATGAACACTAGATGGCGATATTGATGCATTCTAGCTTTAAGATGAACTAAGGAAACCAACCACTTTACATCTTCAATAGTGTTTCCTGTTTAGAGAAAGCTGTTTGTTAAATGAACACATTGGTCTATTTGGACAAAAATACAATTGCCTGAAGATGTTTAATGATATATACATGTATGTATGCATACATGTGTACACGTTCATGAAAAGGTAAATAAGATTGGAAAATAATTGTATTGCATGAGTATTTTCTACCTGGAAGTAAAATGTTTTCTGTTGCCTGTTGTGTGTCTTTAATGAGAAGATAATGTGTTATTTTTCTAATCATTTATTCCATATGCAACTGTTTTAAGGGTTTGTTTCATAATAATATGCTGTTCTTTTAGTTTGACTTACTAGTTACATAATTAATTATTTTTTAAGGTTTTTTTTTTTTTAATTTATTTATTTGACAGACAGAAATCACAAGTAGGCAGAGAGGCAGGCAGAGAGAGAGGGGGAGGCAGGCTCCCCGCTGAGCAGAGAGCCCGATGCGGGGCTCGATCCCAGGACCCTGAGATCATGACCTGAGCCGAAGGCAGAGAGGCCTTATCCCACTGAGCCACCCAGGCACCCCAATTATTTTTTATATATAACAAATTGATCAGATGTGGTAGATATGTTCACAGTTTACTTGAAGTGGAATTTTATTTCCACTGCATTTTATTCAAATCCATTTAAATCTATTCTGTTAAAAAAATTATAAAAATAGTAGCTTAAGGAATCTTTGAAGTTAAAATTCCAAGTGAGAATAATAATCAAATTCATAATAGTATTAGTAACAGTATTGTATTATAGTTGGTATTCTTGTGAATTTATTCTTTATTAAATTTTAGATATGGGGCACCTGGGTGGCTCAGTGGGTTAAAGCCTCTGCCTTCGGCTCAGGTCATGATCCCAGGGTCTTGGGATTGAGCCCCGCATTGGGCTCTCTGGTCAGTGAGGAGCCTGCTTCCTCCTCTCTCTCTCTCTGTCTGCCTCTCTACCTACTTGTCATCTCTTTCTGTCAAATAAATAAATAAAACCTTGAAAAAAAATTTTAGATACAATTCTATTCATTACTTTTTTTAGTCTCTTAAATAGGTAAAAGAATGTTAGCACATTTAACTTTTTATTAGATTAATGCTCAGATTGAAATATGGTTTTTAAATTTTTCTGAGACTTTTAAGATAAGTCTAGCCTTATCCAGTTTAATGTCATCATGTTGTCAAGATCATGGATTATTTTAACAATTGTTACTCAAATAAAACAAATGTAGCTCTTATATATGTGTATGAACTTTGTGAATGGCAAAGCATTAATTCTGGTGTTTTCATTCTTTTTTTCCTGTCAGCATGGCTAGAATGGGTAAACTCTACCATTTACATGCAGGAAGTAATAAAGTTTAGAGGTATTACTTTCAAATTTTAATTTGATCAGATATGTTATTGAAGACCATTTATCATCTTTAAAAGAAATACTGCTGAGGGGCACCTGGGTGGCTCATTGGGTTAAAGCCTCTGCATTCGGTTCGGGTCGTGAGCCTGGGGGTCCTGGGGTTGAGCCCCGCATCCGGCTCTCTGCTTGGCGGGGAGCCTGCTTCCTCTCACCCCCATCTCTCTGCTTGCTTCTCTACCTACTTGTGGTCTCTGTCTGTCAAATAAATAAATAAGATCTTAAAAAAAAAAAAAAGAAATACTGCTGAATTGTCCTTTTTTTTTCCCCCCAGAAGTATATTAAAACCAGGTTATGCTTTTTTATTTTCTTTTTTTTCCTTGAAGAAAAATGATAATTTGTTTGGAAATTTTTGCATGATCTATTTCATCCTTTTGATATTTCAGTATCTTCTCTTACTCATCCTTGTTGACTTCCTCCATAGTCTTCTATTTAGGTGAACATAGTAGGAACAGTTCTTTAATATTGTAATCATGTATATTACTTATTTTAAAATATTAGGCCATACTGTCTTCTCTTTTCATAGAGAATAAACTTGCTGAAGAATTTATTTCTAAAATTACTGATAGAGGTTTCTTTTTTTTTTTAATATTTGATATATTTATTTGAGAGAGAGACAGCGAGAGAGGGAACACAAGCAGGGGGAGTGGGAGAGGTAGAAGCAGGGTTTCCGTTGAGCAGGGAACCCTACGTGGGGCTCGATTACCTGAGCTGAGGGCAGCCGCTGAACAGCTGAGCCACCCAGATGTCGGGATAGTGGTTTCTAAAGTGACTTTTAAAGGGAAAATTACTTTAAAAATTTAAGGAGATTTAAGTACACATATATTACATATTAACATTGATCCTATTTGATCAGTTAGCATTTTGAAGATTTATTTTTGAAGTTCACTGTAATTGTACACTTCAGAAGTTTGAAAATAGTGTATTGTATCTGGTATTATAAGAATGCACTTTAAGAAGTAGCTGAAAATGCATTAAATGTGTAGATTGCTTTAGGTAGCATAGACATTTTCACAATATTTATTCTTCCAATCCAGGAGCATGGAACATTTTTCCATTTCTTTGTGTCTTCCTCAATTTCTTTCATGAGTACTTTATAGTTTTCTGAGTATAGATTCTGTGTCTCTTTGGTTAGGTTTATTCCTAGGTATCTTATGGTTTTGGATGCAATTGTAAATGGGATTGACTCCTTAATATCTCTTTCTTCTGTCTTGCTGTTGGTGTAGAGAAATGCAACTGATTTCTGTGCATTGATTTTATATCCTGACACTTTACTGAATTCCTGTATAAGTTCTAGCAATTTTGGAGTGGAGTCTTTTGGGTTTTCCACATATAGTATCATATCATCTGCGAAGAGTGATAATTTGACTTCTTCTTTGCCGATTTGGATGCATTTAATTTCCTTTTGTTGTCTGATTGCTGAGGCTAGGACCTCTAGTACGATGTTGAATAGCAGTGGTGATAATGGACATCCCTGCCGTGTTCCTGACCTTAGCAGAAAAGCTTTCAGTTTTTCTCCATTGAGAATGATATTTGCAGTGGGTTTTTCATAGATGGCTTTGATGATATTGAGGTATGTGCCCTCTATCCCTACACTTTGAAGAGTTTTGATCAGGAAGGGATGCTGTACTTTGTCAAATGCTTTTTCAGCATTTGAGAGCATTCATCTATTGAGAGTATCATATGGTTCTTGTTCTTTCTTTTATTGATGTGTTGTATCACATTGACTGATTTGCGGATGTTGAACCAACCTTGCAGCCCTGGAATAAATCCCACTTGGTCGTGGTGAATAATCCTTTTAATGTACTGTTGAATCCTATTGGCTAGTATTTTGTTGAGTATTTTCGCATCTGTGTTCATCAAGGATATTGGTCTATAGCTCTCTTCATGGATGGAACTAGAGCGTATCATGCTTAGTGAAATAAGTCAAGCAGAGAAAGACAACCATCATATGATCTCCCTGATATGAGCAAGTGGTTATGCAACATGGGGGCTTAAGTGGGTAGGAGAAGAATCAATGAAACAAGATGGGATTGGGAGGGAGACAAACCATAAGTGACTCTTAATCTCACAAAACAAACTGAGAGTTGCTGGGGGGAGGGGGTTTGGGAGAAGGGGGTGGGATTATGGACATTGGGGAGGGTATGTGCTTTGGTGAGTGCTGTGAAGTGTGTAAACCTGGTGATTCACAGACCTGTACCCCTGGGGATAAAAATATATGTTTATAAAAAATAAAAAATTAAAAAAAAAAAAGAAGTAGCTGAAAAATAAGAAAAGGAGCATACATTGTTCCTTTAAAAAATAGTTCTATGTACCATATAGACAAGTTGAATTTTTTCAGTAATATCTCATTTCTGAATGGCTTTTTATTTAGGTGTGTATAATTTAATAAAATTAAATTTTATTAAAATTAAAGTGTTTTTGTAAATTTTCATTTTTAAGAGTAAAATTTTTTTGAGCAAAGTATAATGTACAGATTAAAGTATTATCTGTACATTATCCATATCCATTTCTACTTTCTCTGCTTTGAACTCACATCATGATACATATACATAATGGAATATATTTAAACTATATTTGTTACATCAGTTTAATTTTTGGTCATGAATCAACTTGATCTTTCCCCATAAAAGTTACATTAATTGTAGTAGCATTTAGATAACCTTAAGCTTTCTGCTCATTTAGTTGTTGGTTTTATAATCTATATAGGATATACTTAAACTGATAATTATGATATTTTCCAAATCATCATCAGTTAGAATGCAGAATTATAATTTAGTTATTTCGTCTGTGAGAGGCTCTTTTTTTTTTTTAAGATTTTATTTATTTATTTGACAGACAGAGATCACAAGTAGGCAGAGAGGCAGGCAGAGAGAGAGGAAGGGAAGCAGGCTCCCTGCCCAGCAGTGAGCCAGATGCGGGGCTCGATCCCAGGACCCTGGGATCATGACCTGAGCCAAAGGCAGAGGCTTTAACCCACTAAGCCACCCAGGCACCCCCGTCTGTGAGAGCTTTTTTTTTTTTTAATTGAATTTATTTATTTTCAGAAAAACAATATTCATTATTTTTTCACCACACCCAGTGCTCCATGCAATCCATGCCCTCTATAATACCCACCACCTGGTACCCCAACCTCCCACCCCCCCGCCGCCACTTCAAACCCCTCAGATTGTTTTTCAGAGTCCATAGTCTCTCATGATTCACCTCCCCTTCCAATTTACCCCAACTCCCTTCTCCTAAAACCCCTTGTCCTCCATGATATTCGTTATGCTCCACAAATAAGTGAAACCATATGATAATTGAGTCTCTCTGCTTGACTTATTTCACTCAGCATAATGTGAGAGGTTTTTGAAGTACATGCTTTGTCTCTAAGCTAGAAGGTGTTTTTGCTACACTTGTTAGGGCTGTTAACCTTTTATCCAACCAAAAACATATTTTTGGCATTTTTCTTCTAATATAGGTAGCTGTTCACTAAATTTATATAATTTTCTGGTCTTTTTACAGTATAGAAGGGATTTTGTTAATATTATTTAACTTGAAACATTTAAAAAGAAAAAATTTAATATAATCTACTTTAATTCATACTTCAAATTCAGGGTTAGTATTTATCTTCTTTCCCAGGTTGGAATTAATTTTTTTTTCTTTGCTTAAGATTTCATTTAACAGATTCTTATTGAGGCCTGCTATTAGATAAAGAGTATGAATGTGAAGAGGGTGCTGCTCCTCCGCTCAGGACTTCCGAGTCAGTCTGTGGCTTCCACTGCCCTTCTTTTGGTCTTGGTGCAGCTGCCAGCTTCTAGCTTGTACTAAGGTTAATGGCCTATGTGTGTATTTAGTGAGAGGACAGACATGCTGAATGAGGGAATTGATACTTAAATACTTAAAGGGAAAATTAATATTAAAATATCTAAGGTGAATAGATAAAAATAGAATTTTTCACTTCAGTAGTCCCTGTTCTTTGATAATATAGGTATTTGAGTGTCTTCTTCCAAGTAAAATGAACAAACCTGTTTGTTGAATCTTTCCTTCTGACATTCCTTGAACTTAGTGTTTATGGAGCATGATTGTTTAATACCTGTGTCCTAACTAAGTTTTGCTAATACCCACTTAGATTTAGTTATAACTAAATTAGATTCTCTTAGTTCAGTCTGTTGGTATCAAACAATCTCAGTTAAGCCTTGAAACTTATCAAGTTATGGACAAATAATCGGTGTATTATATTTGGCTAAACTAAGTGGGTCTTAAAAAAAGTTACATTGGTGTATTTCAAATACTTTATGATTAAAAGTTGCCCTAGGGCTCCTGGGTGGCTCAGTTGTTAAGCGTCTATCTTTGGCTCAGATTAGGCACAGGTCCTGGGATCAAGCCTCCGTGTCTGGTTCTCTGCTCAGTGGGAAGTCTCCTTCTCCCTCTGTTTCTGCCTGCTGTTCCCCCTGCTTGTGCTCTCTCTTTCTCTGTCAAATAAATAAATAAAATATTTTTTTTAAAGTAAAAAAAAAAAAAAAAGTTACCCTATTGTGTCACTCTTTTACATACAGTATTTCAATCTACTTTAGCAAATTTTTAACCAAAGCTACTTTAACCAAATAAGCTGATTTTATAGACTTTACTTAAAAACCTGTTTACCTTAAAAATTTAGTTTATTGCATAATATTATAGTGGTTTGATTTATGTTTTTACAGAAAAAGTAATAACAGTTGTCAAATGCTAGTCACATAACATCAGAAATCATAGTTGATGGAATATTATCCCATGCATGTACTGATTAGGTGAGAATTTGAATCTTGTAAACATAAAGGGTGACTTCCTAAAATCTAGCTATAATATATTCATATGAAGTGACTTGAAGTATGGTAATTTTCTTTATATTAAGGTTGGCAAACAGCAGTTTTCCTGAAAACAAATTCCCTGCATACTAGAGTATTAGAAAATGTGAAAAGCTATTCTTTTGTGATTTCTTTATGCTTCATTTGGCTTGTGCCAGCATTCCAATATTCTCTGTATTATCCAACTTAAATACTTGATGCTATTAAGGTAAATTATATAAATCACAGACGATATCTTGAATACTAACATTTTCTAATAACCTTACTATTTTTAACCATAACTGAGACTGTGGACCATTTCATTGCAAACATGGTAAAGGAGGCTTACTTAATGCCTACTTCACTGATGAATAGGTCGGCAGGGGTGTTGTTTGACAGAGGCAGACCCTTCCCTAGCAGTGAAGGGCCTGACTGCCATGGTGCTCAGTCTCCACTGGTGCAGTAAATTAGATTCTCAAATCCACTCCTACCCCTGATGTGGGTGTATTACTGTTCTGCCATCAGACACTCCATAGTTTGTGCCTATTCCCAGAGATTAAAAAAAAAAAAACTATTTGGGGATATTTCATATTTGAAAAGAGTAAAGTTACTTTAGTGGTAAGGAATCTAGTATTAGTTATTACCAACGATGAAAAATGGCATAGTATATTTTACTCTGTTGCCAGGGGTAAAGGTTGAATTTCTTGTCATCACTGGTAAAAGAACAGGGGTTACCCCTACTCAGCTCTTCCCTTGTCTTCCCTAAATCTGGGATGAAATTTCAACAGTGTAGCCACTTTGCCTTTCTGGATGTATTAACTTAGGATAGGCGTTTTTACTGAAATCTAAAAAAATGGAACCATTGCTTCAGGGTGACATATAAAATAATGCCTAAGGGATAAAAAAATATTGCATAAATTATGCTTTCAACTTCTGAGTAAAATAATACATTGGTACCTTATTTTTGTAGGCAATATTTCATAGCCACCTTTCTCAGACCTTAGTAGTGCTTCTAATAAATATTCCAAATATATACCCTTTGTTCACATTTTTGGGGGAAATGTATTCAACACCAATACATTTTTTTGACTTGGCAGATTTTTCTTTTTTTTGCTGAAAGCACTAAACATATCGGGGTGTGTGCTTGCATGAGTGTATTTAAGAAAACCTTTACTATTTTTATAATTTTTAAAAAAGATTTTATTTGTTTGACAGAGATCACAAGTAGGCAGAGAGGCAGGCAGAGAGAGAAGGGGAAGCAGGCTCCCCGCTGAACAAAGAGCCTAATGTGGGGCTCGATCCCGGGACCCTGAGATCATGACCTGAGCTGAAAGCAGAGGCTTAACCCACTGAGCCACCCGCGTGCCCTGTACTACTAATATAGTGACTATATATGCAAATGCATACCTTAGTTAGAGCTGTATGACTAGATCATTTTCATGAGGAAAGGAGTTTTAATAAGAATAATTTAGGAGATAAATGAGCTGGAAAAATCTACGTTAAGGAAATGTGTGCTATACTTTAAAATACTTATAAAAAGATGGTTAGAAGAAATGTTGATGCTTAAGGGGATTTCCAATGAGAAATTGTCTTGATTTCTTGTCAGCTTGCAACTAATTGGAGTCCTTTGGAGGACATTCGCCTCACCTGCCCATACAAAGACAAATTTCATTTCTCATAGTGAAAAATTGGGGTTCTCAGTGCCAAGTCATCTGTAGCATTTAATTGCTCCCTCACCTTGGATACCTTAAATGTGATAGAGTTGAATTCTTAGAATCAAAAATAATCATGCCTTTTTAGAAATCAGAAAGGGAAATAAGTGTACACACAACTGTCTTATCTCGTCCCTTGGCTTCAGATGCTATGTGCCTGCTGATGTCTTTTTTTTTTTTTTTTAAAGATTTTATTTATTTATTTGACAGACAGAGATCACAAGCAGGCAGAGAGGCAGGCAGAGAGAGAGAAGGGGAAGCAGGCTCCCCACTGAGCAGGGAGCCTGAAGTGGGGCTCGATCCCAGGACCCTGGGATCATGACCTGAGCCGAAGGCAGAGGCTTTAACCCACTGAGCCACCCAGGCGCTCCTGATGTCTTTTTAATCCTGTATTTCTAGCCATTATCCTCTCTAGTTCTGGACCGAAATTGCCAACTGAACAATCATACCTGAACGTGCCACATCCATCCTACACTGATCTATCCAAACCAAAAATTAGTCCCTAAACCTTTTTACTGTTTTTCAGCCTTACCTGGATTTCAGAACTAATCATCTATTTATTCATCCTTTAACAAAGCACATGCTTTGTGGCATGCATGATATTAGGTGCTGGAAAAACAGAAATAATATAGGTTTTTTTTCAGTTCAATGGAGAAATCAACTCTGAACACTTTTGTTTCACTGTAGTCGGTCACCAAGTCCAGTCTGTTTTTCCTCCTAAGTACAAATGTCTCTTGGACTTATTCCTTTCTTCCCACCCACCCTGTATCACCTTAAATACGTAGCTTCATTATTTCTTAGACGAATGCACCAGCATTATGACTGGTATCCCTGTCACCGTGTACTTCTGAATTTATCTTCCAGTCGTCAGTATAAATCTTAAAAAATAAATTTGATCTTGTTTTTCTGCCTTCACTTTTTAAAATGAGCTGTATTATCTGTAATATCAATTCTCCATTCCATAGCATTACATTTTCCTGTAACATTCTTCTGCCACTTTCTTTATTCACCCTCTGTACCACTCACAATCAACTGTCTGGTCTCTGAAAACCCACCAGTTTTTCTTTTGTATTGTTATATGTACTGTCTCCCTACCACTGTTGAGCTCTCTTTTATGCTTCATGCTCTACACCCCCAAATGCCATTTTTCAATGACTCCACATTTTGCCTTCCTCCCTGTGACTCATTCTCTTCTCTATAATCAGATAGTTGAGTCTGTACATATCACTAGCATCCATCCCTCTCATATTGTGTCATGACCATTTTATTATGTGTTTTTCTTCTTTGACATGTTGAATTCTTTGATGCCACAAAAACCCTTGTCTTTTCATTTTTGTGTCTCTCACACAGCGCCTTCAACATGAGATTCACTCATTGAATGAATGGTTTCCCATTCTCCTCAGCTTGCAGTTATGGTCTTCTAGATATGAATGATTTGCAGTCATTTGTGTGCTAAGTTCCAGAGAGGAAATCAAAAGAGGCGCTCTCTTTAGTTCTCTATTGTAAAAACATATATGCCAGTTTTTGTTTATCTGTCTATATGTGAAGACTAATAGTCTACTCCCCACTTTTTTTTTTGGAAATAATTCCAAAGGTGAATTCCCAGAGGTGATGATTTTAAGTTGAGCGTCTTTGACAGCATTTGCCTATCCCTTCTATTGCCACACTCATCAGTTCTACTTTGTGTGTGTGTAACTGTCAGTTGAACTCTCTTGGTGTCCGCCACGTGTTCATGAACGATCACGTCATCTGAAATCAAATCAAATGTGGTGCTTGTTGGGTAGTATGAACCTCATGCATTAACATATCATGTGTTAAGTTCTTTTATTTAAATAATTTAATAGGTTTCAGGTTGTAAATCTCCTCCAGGACAAACAGGACAGGGTATTTCACAAATCAATTGACATAGATACCAACCTATGAAAGTATAAAAATAATGAGCATGTTAAAAATTAATTACAGTTGTAAATTGATTTCCTTTTGTTGGCAGAAAGAACATAGTTTATTAGCCCAGGAGCAGGTTCACACTGTTTTAACATCAAGCACTTCCAGCTGAAGCTTGTTAGTGACTGCCTCTCAGATTAAGAAAAAAAAAATCCTCACTGTGGTACATGAACTCCTCTTGTTAAGACATAAATAATCAGCTCATCCCGTACATAGATGAGAACAAAGAACGTAATAGTACACAGAGCAAAGATTAACTAAGTAAATACTGCACAAGCCCATTTAACATGTAAATTAGAAAATACCCAAGTATGAGGAAGTTTTCACTTGTAATTTTTCTTTGTGAATGCCTCCCTCATGACCAAGAAGCTAGTCAGAGAGAAAAAATAGATACTTTGGCATGTGACTTTAGGCAGATTGATTATTTTAAGATAAAGTAAAATAAAATTATTTAATTATGGTCAATATTGCTGGCAGCACATGAAAGCTAGGGAAATACTGTTTCTTTGAAAGCAGAATGCTTCAGATTTTTAGGCGTTTTATTTTTAAACCAAGGACTAAAAACCAGAAATCTTATTTTGAGGAAAAACATCAATGGCAGCATATGACTCAAGCTTAACACTAATATTAAATGGTTCCCATAACTCTTTTCCCCATTTCTCAACCTTTGTCCGTATCTTCGGCTAGATCCTGACTTCTTCTAGTACAGCTTTTTTTTTTTTTTTTTTTTTTTTTTTTTTTTTTTTTTTTTTTTTTTTTTTAAACTTAATTCTGTATTTCCTGGCACCAAATCTAAATCCTGACTTGGAAAAAGAAAATCCACTCCCTGGGCTACTTTCATATTCATTTGAATTTGAGCTTGACACAACAGACAAGAAAAGCAGCTGTGGAAAATGGTTAAAATCTGAAAATTACTGACAAAAGAATATGCCTTAATAGGTAACAGAAACCAAAGAGGGGGGTGATAATTTCCCTATGAAAATTTAAACTTACTTAAATAATTAAAATGACACCTCTTGAGAATGATGTCCGTGCTTCAGGAAAGATGTTTTCATTGCTTTTGCCTTTAAAAATTTTAATGTTTATCCTAACTTAATGTTTTCAACTGTAAATGGTCTTAAATCCACAAATGTTTGAGAAATTTTGTTTTGTAATACCATTTTTAGTGTTACGTAGTTTTAGATTTTAAGAAATCATGCTTTTCCCCACCTTAAATTGTCTTTTACATATCTAACCTTAAAAACTAATTTGGGGGCGCCTGGATGGCTCAGTGGGTTAAAGCCTCTGCCTTCGGCTCCGGTCGTAATTTCCAGGGTCCTGCAACGGGCTACTCTACTCAGGGGAGAGCCTGCCTCCCCCCTCTCTCTGCCTGCCTCTCTGCCTACTTGTGATCTCTGTCTGTCAAATAAATAAATAAAATCTTTAAAAAGAAAACTAATTTTACGTCTAATATGCAGTCTGATTTATGAAAAGTTAACATTTCATTAGATTAGTAAATTCCACTTTAATATTTCACTTTGGTGACATCACACCCCTCACATCTGATAATTTTGTTGACAGGGTTGTTGATTATTCTTAATGCTATTACCTGTATCCTGGGTCAGGACATTTGGCTGTGTGGAGATATTTTATCCTTTTTGTTACAGTTTCATTAAGGTCTTTGTTTTGTCTGTAGTGTCTCTGCTGCTGGGTTTCTAACCTCCAGCACACTCACAGAACCCCCTTTCTGTGTGTAATGCTTCCAGAGTTGTCGTTTTACTCCTTCTATAAAGCTTTCCCTAGTCTGTCCCAACAAAGTTATCACTTCCTGTATTCTGCAGCTCCCTCTTGGTGTAGTGTAAGGAATATCAGCTTTGGATTTAGATGGTATTCAGATTCAGTGCTGCTCTTACAACTGTTAACTCAGTGACCTTAGACATTTACTAACCTCTTTGAAGGTGTTGCTTCATCTGGAAAAAGAGGTTTATGTATAGTACCTAATTCATGGTGGGGTTCTTGTGAGGACTGAAGAAATTAAAATACCTATCACAGTGTCTATAAGTTAGTGGTCTAGATCTGTCAATGTCTGTATCTGATTTGTAGCTTGGACTCAAGAATAAGTTCCAGTCCCCATATCACTGTTACCCATGATCTCTAATATTAGCCAGTCCTATAACTCTCCCCACCCTACTTCCCCCACCTCTGCTAGATCCTGAAGGAGGGAAGGAATGCCAGCTTACATATATAGCATTCTCAGGAATTTTGAGGAACACTGGAAGACAAGATAAAAACACTGACTGGGGTCTTCAGTACAGTAGTTAATAGCTTTGGCAGACCACCTTCTAATATTCATCAGTAGTCAAAGGGAGGCATTATTATTGGCTAAGCACTTTTAATATGTTAAACATTCTAAGATTAAGTGCTTAATTTAAAATTATTACAACTCAGAAATTTTTTTGGTAAACCTCTAACATGGTCTGCACGTTGTATGTATTCTTTTTCACGGGGACTTTTGGATTAAATAATTTTGCAGCATCTGCTGAAGTGCTTCAACATATTTGTTTGGGGTGAATGACCAGGGACTGATAATGCCATTCATCCTTTTATGATGTCTGTTTTCTCATCCGTAAAATGAGGCATTGATCTCCAAGGTTTTCAGTCCTGGACTAGCTCAGAATTTTATCTTGTAGTCATTTTTGTATTGAAGCATTTGGTTTTTATAGCCCACACACAAACAGAAAACTTTCACAGTTTTAAGAAATAGAAATAAAAGGTAAATTTTGGGAAAATGTGGAACACTCAGGCTGGGATTTATATAATAATAGTTTTGCTATAATCATATGTTCTAGAGGAAATAAGTTGTACAAGTCACAGATTTGTAACAACTTTGTGAGACCGTTATGGGCTCAGAGCATGAAACCAGCAGCTACAAATCCTATGCTGCTGAGCCACAAGTCATAACTAACCATCTGGCTTTCAGTAAGAAAAATCTGTAATCTGTATGCTTTTTAAAATCTATATAGCCTCACCACAGTAACACATCAATATTGAAATAATTAACATTTCTGATTTGTCTATTTTAAGCAATATTTTTTCGAGTAATTTCTTAAATCCCTATAAATATGAGTCAAAAAGTGTTTATAATTTCTACAAGTAGGTATTTGTAACTTCATAGATACTTAAACGTTTTGAGAGAGTATTTATTCTGGCAGTTTGTAAGGTCTTTCTCAAAACCCTCTGTATTTTGTGTATTTTATCAATGTATGTATGTATATACATTTTTATTGGGGCATAATTGACATACAACATTATCTTAGTCTGAGGTGTATAACACAAGGAATCAAGATTTGCATATACTATGAAATGATCACCATAGTAAGTCTAGATAACATTTTTCACCATATGTCATTAAAATTTTTTGTGTGTATTTATTTTATTGGATCTTGTGTGTCTATTTTTTAAATAAACATTTTTGTGGGAGGTAATTATAGATTCATGTTCATTTTTAAGAAATAATATGGGCTCTTCCTATATGCTCTTTATTCCGTTTTCCCCAAAGGTTACATCTTATAAAATTGTAGTGTCAAAAACAGGAGTTTGACATTCATTCAATCCACTGCTCTTACTCAGATTTCCCACTTTTACATATATTTATTTATATGTATGTCTGTGCCTAATTGGTTAGTGAAATTTTATCCCATGTGTAGGTTTGTACAGTCAAGATACAGACCAGTGACATCACTACGATTTTTTTTATAACCATACCTACCTCCTTTCTACTCCTTCTGTCAATCCTTGGCAACAACCAATCTCCATCTCTAGAGTTTTGTCAGTTCAAGAATTTTTATAGGGCCACCCGGGTGGCTCAGTCAGTTAAGTGTCTACCTTCGGCCCAGGTCATGATTCCAGGGTCCCGGGTCAAGCCCTGAATTAGGCTCCCAGCTCAGTGGGGAGTCTGCCTCTCCCTCTCCCTCTATTGCTCCCCCTGCTTGTACTCTCTCTGCCAAATAAAAATATAAAATCTTAAAAAAAAAAAAAGAACTTTTATAATAGAATTATTTAGTATGTAATATTTTGAGATTGGCTTTTTCCACTCAGCAAATTAACTCCTTTGAGATTCATCCAAATTGTTATAGTTCATTATTTTTCTTATTGCTGGGTTATATTCTGTGATATGGATGTACCACAGTTTGTTTAAACATTTACTCCTTGAACGACATCTAGGCTCCCCATTCTTTGTTTTGTTTTATATAGTTTTGTTTTTGACTGTTAGAAATAAAGCTGTGTGAGCATTCATGTATAGGTTTTTGTGTGAACATGCAGTTTGCTGGGATAAATGCCTGATGGTGTAATTGCTAGGTGGTAATTGTATATTTGTTTTATAAGTGACGTCAGTGTTCCTTTGCTTTCCAACTTTCTTTCCTTTTCTTTGTTTTTTAGATTCATCCATTTATTTGGCTTTTTTTTTTTAATCCATTTTTTTCTTCTCTCTCTTTTTTTTTTTTTTTTTTTTAGTTTTAGAAGTAGAATTTAGTGATTCATCAGTTGCATATAATGTCCAGTGCTCGTTACATCAAATGTCCTCCTTAATGCCTATCACCCAGTTATCCCATACCGCTTCTTCCTCCCCTCCAGCAACCCTCAGTTTGTTTCCTGGTATTCTGATTTTTTATGGTTTGCCTCCCTCTCAATTTTTTCTTTTCTTTCTTTCTTTTTTTTTTTTTTTAAGATTTTATTTATTTATTTGTCAGAGAGAGAGCACGCAAGCAGGCAGAGTGGCAGGCAGAGGCAGAGGGAGAAGCAGGCTCCTCGCCAAGCAAGGATCCGATGTGGGACTCGATCCCAGGACCCTGGAATCCTGACCTGAGCTGAAGGCAGATGCTTACCCAACTGAGCCACCCAGATATCCCTCATTTTCATCTTATTCTTTCTTCCATTTCCCTTTGTTCATCTGTTTTGTTTCTTAAATTCCACATATGAGTGAAATCATGTGGTATTTGTCTTCTCTGACTTATTTCACTTGGTGTAATACCTTCTGGTTCCATCCATATTGTTGCTAATGGTAAGATCTCATTCTTTTTGGTGGCTGAATAATATTCCATGACATATATGTATATATGTATTACATACACACACACAAACACACACATATACATACATCCCCCACGTCTTCTTTACCAATTCATCTGTCATTGGATATCTGGGCTCTTTCCATAGTTGGGCTATTGTGGACATTGCTGCTATAAACATTGGGGTACATGTGCCCCTTCAGATTACTATGTAAGTATCCTTTGGATAAATACCTAGTAGTGCAATTGCTGGGTCATAGGGTGGCTCTATTTTTTGACTTTCTAAGGAACCTCCATAATATTTTCCAGAGTGGCTGCACCAGTTTGCATTCCCACCAACAGTGTAAGAGGGTTCCCCTTTCTCTGCATCCTCGCCAACATCTGTTGTATACTGAGCTGTTAATTTTAGCCATTCTGACCAGTATGAGCTGGTATCTTGTGTTTTTGATACTTTTTTGAGTATCAGGTGGTGGTATAGTTTTTAATCAGATGTGATTTAGAAAATTCATGGGGGAGATAGCCTATTTGATTTATCCGTATTTCTGCTCTTTCCACTCTTCTGTCTTATTTCCTGGCATTCAGGGTTCCTTCTAACATTTTCCTTTTTGTTTGAAGAAAAATTCCTTTGATTGTACTTTGAGGGTAGGTCTGCTAAGTACAGATTCTTTAGTTTTCCTTTGAGAATGTCTTTATTTCCACTTTATTCAGGAAGGACAGTGTTTTGAGATATTGAACTCACAATTGCCAGTTTTGTGGGGGGCAGGATTTGTGTTCAGTCCAGGGAGGAATAAGCCTACATGGGTAGCTTTCTGCTCTGTATTGGGAATTAGGGAATGCTCAGCTTGGATCACTTTGTGCTGCTGGGTGGAGAATCACAGGACCCCCTGCTTTTTATATTGTTCCTCTAGTCCTTGGTCCCTAAGTAGTCTGTCTTCCTGAGTCCTCCTTTGGTTGCTTCTTAGGTTATTTCCCGGGTATGTAGTTGTCTAAGGAAGAACAGTAAATATGAATCTGTGACATATTGTCTGGACCAGAAGTTCTCCTATTTTTTATATTTTCTTTCTAACATTACTTTCTATGCTCTTTGTTAGTATTTGTTTATACAGTATATTCAAGGGTAATTCAAAGTTCAGTTGCATGAGAAACCTTCTGTAAATTGGTGCTAACATTCTTTTCAGAATATTCAAAGACATTTTACCATTATTATTTAGGGAGTTTACTCCCAGTCAAGATTAAATCCCTTCAAGACATTAATTTTAGGGCGCCTGGGTGGCTCAGTGGGTTAAAGCCTCTGCCTCGGCTCAGGTCATGATCTCAGGGTCGTGGGATCGAGCCCCGCATCGGACTCTCTGCTCAGCAGGGAGCCTGCTTCCCTTCCTCTCTCTCTGCCTGCCTCTCTGCCTGCTTGTGATCTCTGTCTGTCAAATAAATAAATAAAATCTTTTTAAAAAGACATTAATTTTATTGATTGCAGTATATTCCAGTTTATTCTTCTTTGCTAGAAACAGAGTCTTGCCCAGAATCAGATCTTGCATTTGGGGCCTTACCAATGGGAACGACTCTAACAACAGTATTGGTTGCTGTGGCAGATGGGAAAGACTGTCATCCACCTCTACCTTATGCATGCACATGGACACACACACAACTGGGACACTATATATAATGAATCTGGTCCCAAGTACCTTCACCATCTAGAGACTTCTGCCATATTCCCACTGATCATATCAAACTATTTAGGTATTAATGCCAGCCTGGAGATACAATTCCATTATGTTATCATGAACATTTTAAGTTGGGCAAAGAAGTAAATTAGTAGATCCACAGTACTTAGAGCAACTCAGGAGGTGCTGTAAAAAGTTTCATGAATATGCAATTAGAAATAATCAAATGATTTTTATGAATTGGCTAATGGAGAGGAATATAGATACTCTTTTTTAGGTTTTAAAATTTTTATTTTTTAAAAGTTAACATGAAGGGTGCCTGGGTGGCTCAGTGTGTTAAGCCTCTGTTTTCGGCTTGGTTCATGATCTTGCAGTCCTGGGATAGAGCAGGGAGCCTGCTTCCTCCTCTCTCTCTCTCCCTGCCTCTCTGCCTACTTGTCATCTCTGTCTGTCAAATAAATAAATAAAATATTTTTTTAAAAAATTTAAAAAATGAAAGTTAACATGTAAACGGAAACTGAAAAACACAAGAAACGAAGAACAAAGTTACCCATAATCACAAACAGTTTATAGTTTGACTTCTAGGTCCGATGTGTGTATCTACAAGTAAGCATTTTAATGTAGTTAAGATAATGCTTTTTTACACACCATGAATATTTACCATTTCAGCATCCTCAAACTATGAGTATTTTGATAACCAAGAATACATTACACCATTTCCATCTGAAAGAAAAAAAAATGTAATCCTGCTTTTCCTGGCAACAAAAATTTCCTAAAAGACAAAATGGCAACCCTCTAGTTAAAGATACTGGCAGAGGTACAATTAAAATACTGTATTCCCTTAATGTTCAATTGAAACTGAGACATAAAGTAACAAGAGTACACAATGTATGATGCTTCTAAAAGAATTCATTATCCAATCTGTACTCTTCAGATGATTAGCAAGGAGCTATGTTTGCATTGACTCACTTAATGTATTCCTACAGTACAGCCAGAGAGACACACACATTAACAGTTATCATTACAATGTAAATATGAACACATCCGCACACATCTCTCCTTCTACGCTTTCTTCTGCCTCTCTGCTGTCATCTTAATAAGTCCTGACATTTCTCAGAGACAGCTTAACAATTCCATGCCCCGGATGCTTCTTTCCTATCAGTAACAAAAAGAAACTTATAAATTGATTAATTCACTAGCTGTACATTTTATCATACATTGTCACCTCAGGACATCCAAAAAGCTTAGATGTTGCAAAAAAATGAACCTTGTGCACAACAAACAGAGGTACTTCATAAGAACGCATACACAGACCTATGGTTATAACCCAAAATCATCTTCTTGATGTGGAGATGCTAACAAAAAGCCCTTCCCTTCACCCCTCTTCTGCCCCCTCTGCCATTTTAATGACTAAGTATAGAACTCTATCTAGCTCTAAGAGAGCAGTCCTCTGAGATAGATAGATATTCATGAACTTATACATGTATAGAAATAATTTTCCAAAAGTTTCATGTATTTTCTTCTTAAGTTAATATGTTTGAGATTCAAAGTGTTCATGCCATAAGTTAATCTTTGTACATGATTCTTTTTTCAGTTTTATTCTAGCAATATTTTAATAAACTGGCAGAGTAGTTTTAAATTGGTACATTTGTACATTGCTTTGTGTAGTATTCTCTTAAACTCTGTGTATTTTTGTTCATATGGTAAAGTCAAGGAATAAAAAAGTCTCTGAAATTAGTCACTTTTAATTTGAAATATCACATCCTAATTTAATTGCTTCATTTGGTTTTAGATTATTTTGTGTGTGTATTAGCTCTTTGTAAATCATACTCTCCCCCCTCATTGAACAGTCATCTTAATGTTTAATAATTTATAATTATAAATAATTAATAATTTTTGACTGCTGTATCTTAAAGTGATACTCTATCCTTCACACAGTTTAAACGATTATCCATGGAATTCTTCTAGTGACTCAGGGATTATTTAGTTCAATTTACTGCCTTTGGAATTTTGTTGCAACTAATGTGATAAAGTAGTAAAAGTAAGCTATCCAAAAATATTCTTTAAACTCTAACTTAACTAAAGACAGATTTTTGTGTTTCTTTATGAAAAAATATATAAGAATAATTTAGCATGCAATTCAAGTAAAGGATTAAATATATGAGAATATTGGAATTGCAGGAAAGTAGAAGTTATAAGAAATATTACAAGGAAGTGCCACTGGCAGAGTAAAAAGGTAATTAATGTTTTCTTCTATTGTAAAAGGAAACTGCTAAAGAAACCTGCATTTAATAGTAAGGAAGATTACTGTGTGAGTTTCAAATGACTACTACTAACCTACTTTAGCAAATGAATACCTTACAGAAAAATAGAGAAGATTGAAGTTAATGTATGCATTTTGCTGTAGGAAACTGTGTTAATTCTTTTCTATATAACCTTCTTAAAATTTCAGGCCTACTTTCTGTCATGATTCCTACCTGCTTCCAAAATAGGAAGGATAACGAGTTTGTCTTGATGTTCAGTGATATGTACTCTTTCCCCCAAAGACCCGTGTTATTCCTTGGCTGCCAGTCTTGCTCTTTGTCTCGTTCCTTCATAGTAAAGATCTCAAGCAACTCATCTTGTAAGAGAGATGAGCACTGGACATGCATGTTGTCATTATTAAATGAACCTTTCTTTCAGTCTCTTTTAAAATTGTTTTATCTATGTTGATATACCTTCATTTTTCCTTTTAGTTAGTATTTGATGTATCTCGTTCTGTCCTTTGACTTTTAACTTTCTCATATTCTTCTGCTTTAGAGGTATCTCTTCTGAACAGTATAAATTTGGATTTTTTTTTTCAGGCAATCTTTGTTTTTCATTTTAAGCAATTAGTTTACTTTTAATATAATTACTAATATAATTTTGGTTTTGTCTGTTATTTTATACTTTCTATTTTTGTTTCTTTCTTTTGGGTTGATTATTTTTATAATTCAGTTTTTCCTCTTTACTAATTTAGAAGTACGTACTCTTGTTTTTCTCCTCTTAGTTGTTACTTTAAAAATTATAACAGTCGTGCTTATCAAAGTCAAAATTTAGTAAGTACTATTATTTTCTCAGATACCATAGAACTTTAGAACATTTTAACTTGATATTCTGTACTCCCAATCTATATATTACTGGTATTGTACACTTTAATCTTATTTTTAAACCCATAATACATTATTGTTATCATTTCTGCAGGCACATTCGTTTCAATTACCATTGTTTTTTCCACCCTCTTCATTCTTCATTCCTTCTTGCATTTCGCCTTTTAATGGGATGACTCCCCTTCACCTAGAGGTGCATTTTAGGAATTTCCTTGAGTATGTATCTCTTGGTAGCAAACCTTTGATTGGTCTTAGTTTGGACATGCATTTAATCATCCTCAGTGTTAAAATATTAGTTTTTTCTGGGTATACAGTTCTGAGTTAACAGTGACTTTTTTTTTTCCAGTAAACTGAAGCAATCTTTTCATGATTTTATGGCTTTCATTGTTCTTCAGGTATCTATAGGTCCAGCTGCCACTTGTTGGAAAGTAATGTGTTTTCTTCTCTAGCTACTTTTAAGAACTCCTCTTACCTTGTAGGCTGCACTTTTTCACTATGATGTGTTTAGGTGTGGATTTCTTTTGATTCCTCTTTCTCTGGATTTATTTAGCTCTTTAATTCTGTGCTTTGGTGTTTTTCATCTCCTCAAATGAATTTCCTATCTGTTATCTCTTCAGATATTGCTTTTGCTCCCTTTTGTCCATCTCTGTTTTCCTTCTATATCTTTGATTATAAATATGTTCAATTATCTCTTTTATATTTTCCCTCTTTGTATCTGTGTACTCTGCATTTTGGTTAATTTCTTCAGAACTGTTCTCATGTTCCCAAACTGCCATATAATTCTTAATTTGTTATATTTTTAATAGATATTTTTAACCTGCAGATAGTTTTAGGTTTTAGTTTGTTTCTAAATAAGTCAAGTATGGTATCTTAGAAAGCTATATGAAATTCAGTGTTTTCAAATAAAATAATATAGTTTTAAATAAATTAATGAACTATTAGAAAAACTCATTAAATTTGAAATTGAGGGGTGCCTGGTGGCTCAGTCATTAAGCCTCTTCCTTCAGCTCTGGTTTTGATCTCAGGGTCCTGGTATCGTTCCCCCGCATCGGGCTCTCTGCTTGGCGGGAAACCTGCTTCTTTCTCTCCCACTGTCCCTGCTTGTGTTCCATCTCTTGCTGTGTCTCTCTCTGTCAAATAAATAAAATCTTTTTTAAAAAATGAAAAATAAAAATAAAATTTGAAATTGAAAAATAATGCTAATAGGTAGTAATAATATAAATAATACCTCAAATTACTAAATACTGTGTTCTAGGCACTGTGCTGAGTGCTTTATAGAGGACATCATTTGATGGGCATATCACTATTTCACACGTTTTTAACAACCAGTTTGATTTTAACCATTTTTGTTTCATTGAACGTTAACTCCTACACTAGATAAATGGAAGCTCTTATTTTTTATAAAAATGTAGAGTAACTTGAAAAATTTTTTTTACCATCCGTTAACTTCATTTATATATACATATAAAATGTTACTAAGGAAAGCATTTACTAGCTTATGAAATCATTTTTGCCTTGAGTCATTTTTACTTTCCTTATATCTTCATAGGATGAGGTAAGAGTACTAACTGTAGAAATAATGTCACTTAGGAAATAGCAATAATGTGTGCCAGCTGTAGGCTACTTTGGATTCTCTTTGATTTTGTATCACCTGAATTCTCATTTCTATCATTTCATTTTCCTCTTTGAGTTTCTAATGAAAATGGGAAGGAATTTTTGGGATTAAAATGATTTAATTACCTCTTTGACCCTTCATTTTACTGCCTATCTAATTCAAAATCAATCAAGAAAAGGTCTTTCACTTTTCGCCTATTAATACCTGTTCTTGAACTTCAAAAATTAAAGTTAAAGGTAATGATTAAAAAATATTCTTTTTACATCCCTGTTGTAATACATATCGATTTTGGTATTTGTGAACACCATTTTATTATTTGGGGGCAAACCCTAGGAAAGAACGGGTATACTGTTTGTAATTTTATGGACTGGAAGATATTTAGCATATATGCCAAAATGGTTGATCCATACTAAGAGTCCAGTAAATATTTGTCTAGTGAATTTTAAAATGTTATATATAGTAGGTCATTATAAAACAGATACTACTCATTTTTAGCTTAATTTCAGAAAAGATCTGTGATTAGTTTCTAGTAAAAGTCTAGATGTTACGTTCTTAATGTGAATAATAGCACAGGCCCTGTGATGCCTGAGGCAAATCTCTTCTTTTTTTTTTTTTAATTTATTTTTTATTTTCAGCATAGCAGTATTCATTATTTTTTCATCACACCCAGTGCACCATGCAATCCGTGCCCTCTATAATACCCACCAGCTGGTACCCCAACCTCCCACCTCCCCGCCACTTCAAACCCCTCAGATTGTTTTTCAGAGTCCATAGTCTCTCATGATTCCCCTCCCCTTCCAATTTCCCCCAACTCCCTCTCTTCTCTATCTCCCCATGTCCTCCATGCTATTTGTTATGCTCCACAAATAAGTGAAACCATATGATGATTGACTCTTTCTGCTTGACTTATTTCACTCAGCATAATCTCTTCCAGTCCCGTCCATGTTGCTACAAAAGTTGGGTATTCGTCCTTTCTGATGGAGGCATAATACTCCATAGTGTATATGGACCACATTTCCTTATCCATTCGTCTGTTGAAGGGCATCTTGGTTTTTTCCATAGTTTGGTGACCATGGCCATTGCTGCTATAAACATTGGGGTACAGATAGCCCTTCTTTTCACGACATTTGTATCTTTGGGGTAAATACCCAGGAGTGCAATTGCAGGGTCATAGACGCAAATCTCTTCTGAAAGTGTGGCCTAAGAAGCCAGGCAGATACTAAACAGACGTGTTTCTAGGGGTGAGGTCAGTGAGTCCAGTTAAAGTTTAAAAATGATGGTGGTATAAAGAAGCACTTAATTCTGCCCTGCATATTGAGAGGAGTTTCAGTTATTCATTTCACTTCATTATCTGATGCTCCATTCTTGTAGTGGATATGATATTCCATCATAGAAGATGGAATAAAGTTTGAGTCTTTTCTTATGACCACCCTTTAACAAAGACTCTCTTAAGATGTAAATAGAAATTTGTTGAGAAACAATAAAATCGCCTTCTAACGATTTTTATCCCCATAGAAAATCTATGATGACTAAGTTTCTAGATAGGTAGCAGTGTTACTAGTTCGTTAATTTTGGTCATTTTTTAAACTTTTCCTATCACTTAAAATAATTTATATAATTATTTGAATAAAGGAGTTGATTTCCCTTTAGATACAGTTTATGTTTATGGACTTCAGTCAAACACACTAATATCACATCTAGAACTTAATGTTATCTCCAAGTCCTAAAAACAAGTTTAAAATTTTCATGTTACACTTTGGAAGATTAAAAGTGAGAGACAGCTCAGTGAGCCTAGGGGGCAGCAGTGGTAAGGTGTGGTGTAGCCTGCAGAGTCAGGACTCTCTAGAGCTGTTGTTTAGGAACTGGCCGTTCGTTAGCTTTTAGCTTTTAGGTTTTTCGTAGGTTTTGGTTTTGTAGATTTTCCTAGAGGTGGTCAGTATCTCAGGAATATGATGGGAATTAATTATACTGTTCAAATCTCAGGAGAAAAATGTGTAAGCCAGAATGCCAGTTCTTTGATAAATATTGTTAAGGAAACTAGATATTGAAAAAATTATTAAACAGATAGGATATTTAAATTTACTGATCAGCTCAATAAACTCAGAATTAAAGTACTGATTTCTTTTTTTTTTATTTTAAAATTTTTTATTTTTTATAAACATATATTTTTATCCCCAGGGGTACAGTTCCGTGAATCAGGCCCACACACCCCACAAAGTACTGATTTCTTAATAGGTATGATTTAATGAGCAATTCCTCTGTGCCAGGCATTGCAATAGTACCTTGACTTTCTGCTCATTTTTTGTTATCTCATAAATAGAACATACTGCATGGTTGGATTTTTATTATTCTTCTGATTTTTAGTTTTGAAAATTGAGGCTCAGTTTGTTGAAGTGATTAATCAGAACTGAAGGAAGAAGATAGGTCTTTTTAATTTTGAATGTTCCTTATTTCTTGTCTGAAATGAGAAGATTAAGCATGGAATCAGAGTGGGTTCAGTAGTGGGAGTGGGAAGGAGATTATTGGATGATCTTAATACTTTGAATGACAGCCAAACAACTCCACCTCCACAGTGAGCACCTACTCAGATTTCTGAGCTAATGCGCAAGGAGCCCTTCAGTCCTGTTGCTGGAGGCACACCACCAAGTCTAGACGGCTCTTGAACGTTACCTTTTGTACAGATCATCCCCATTCGTTCAACACATACTGTTTTTCAGGCAAGTGTCTAATATGCCTCTTTAGATGTTAGCTCTCTTAGCTGTGATCACAGTTTTGTTAGGATTTTCAGAAGTTTTGAGTTGTAGTTAGGAAAGTTAAATCCTAGCCAATTGAGTTTCTGGCACTGTCCCAGGCAAGTCAGTGAGCATCTTGATTATCACAGTGGTTAAATTAATTATCTGTATCTAGCAATTTTCTAATAGAGGGGCTGGCAGACTTTTTCAGTAAAGAGCCCATTGTAATATTTTAGGTTTTACAGGCAAAGAGGCAAAATGGAAGGTGTATTATATAGGTACTTACGTAAGTAAGAGAAAAGACTCTTATCTCCAACCTTTTTGCCTGGTGTGAGGTCATCACATTCTGTGGGCATGTTTTGTGCTCTGTTGCCATCAGCTGGAGACATTTTGGGGACAAAGAAGGAAGGGGCCTGGCAGGGTGACTACCGTGGTCAGCTTTATTCTTTGTCACAGTGACATTCAGGTTTCTCTGCATTCTTCTTTCCTCCTGGACAACTCAGCTGTCCCAACAAATTTCAAAGGATTTCCAGTGTACAGACCACACCCTATGACTTCTAGCACTCCCTTCCACTGCCCCTCCCGAAATCTCCAAATTTAAATCTCCAAATTTAAAAATTCCATGAGTTGGAAATGAAAGAATTCTAAAATAGCTTAGGGGCCAAAGAAGAAATCAAAACAGAAATTAGAATTGGACTAAGTAACTACTTCTGAGATAGAAGAGCAAATGATAGAATGGAAAGGTACTATAATTCAGTTCAGTAAAAGGCAAAAAAGAAGGGCGCCTGGGTAGCTCAGTTGGTTGAGCATCTGGCTTTGGATTGTGGCTCAGGTGATGATCTTGGGGGTCCTGGGATCGAGCCCAGCTTCAGGCTCCGAGCTTAGCATGAAGTCTGCTTGGAGATTCTCTCTCTCTGCCCCTCCCTCCATTCATGTGCATACACATGCACTGTCCCTCTTCCTCTTTCTGTCTCAAATAAATCTTTTTCAAAGGTAAGAAAGACACATAAAGAAAAACAGAGAGGTTGACATAATGGTAGAAATAAAATTTTAGAATATCATTGTAATAAAAGCAAGTAGAGCATATAGTCTAACTTAAAAGGTAAAGATTGTCAGACTTGCATGTATACATGTTGTTTACATGAGAACTGTCTAAAGCTAAGAAAATATAAATTTGAAAATAAGATGTTGAAAAAGGAAAAAGATTATCACTTGAGAGATTGTTGATACGGGTATATTAATATTAGAAAAAATACACTGTAAGGCAAAGGCGTTACTGAAGAAAGCAATCATTAGATAGTAATGACAAGGTTTAATTTATCAGCAAAACACAGTGGTTTTTAAGTGCATGCGCTTAATAACAGATTCAAAAATATAAAGCAAAACCTAACAACTACAAAAAGAAAAGGACAGACTCCTCATAATGGGAGGATTTTAATGCCTTTTGTCAATTTTGATAGATGAAAGATAAAAACCTGCAAATAAGCTTGTTCTAATAGACCTGTAAAACAGTGTACAACAGCTACAGAATGCATAACTCTTTTCAACACACACATCTATAAAAAAACGTTTCAAGGCATAACCTAATTTGTGATATTGATTTAGAAATTGAAGTCTTAGCTTTTTGAATGCAGAGCTTCATATTTTGATGTATTAACACAAAATGTTTTTCTAATTAGCAAAAATGCTTCATATTTGCTAAATATAGAATTTTCTGTATATAAAATACTGTGAAATCTACCATCTGTTCATTTTTTAATTTGTTAATAAAGTAATGACAGCTGACTGAACACTGCATAACACTTTTAATGGGAGACAGAATGGAGTCTGTGTAGTGTATTAGGATGAGCAGGGACTGTAGGTTTGAAGTCTTGCTAAGCCACCTACCAGCTCTAGTATCTGGAGAAAGTTATTTAACACCTTTAAGGGTCATCTATAGAGTGAATGTAATAGTGTAAGGGTCATCTATAAAGTGAGTGTAATAATGTCCACCTCCTAAGGTTTTGAGGAATAAATGAGATACTCTATCAAGTACTTGATACCAAGCAAATCATTACTGCTATTATTGTTTTTAATCACTTACCTAATGTTTATTGAGCATCTGCGAAGTATTTGCCTCAAATTAGGGAGTATTTTTAATTCTTAAGACTTGTGATTAGGTATTACAGATTTAAAAACTCTTATCCCAAATACTGCCACAAAGCAATTTTCCTTATCTTTTCTTGTTGCCATTGCTGACCTCTTCTCCTGTTATCTAGCAGATGAGACTAAGAAATTGGGGGGGGCGGTGAGGGATGGGGCAAGATATTGGGAAAAGAGAATGGGCTGCTCAAAGAATTCCAGGTCTTGAATCAACTTTCTTTCTTGGATATTAGCGTACGTAATATTTTTGTTGGGCTTATGAATGTGAAGTTATCTTGTATTTTGATTTGACCTGTTAAAATACACTTTTAGTTTTGCCAGTATTAATCCTTTTGGTGTTTTCCTGACTAACCAATTGGTGATCAAGACTAAGCCCAGATCTGAAAGGTGTATTTATCTCTTATCTAACCAGTTACCCAACTCTGAAAAGGGCCCACATCCACGTTTTAACCACTGAATTCTCAAAGAGAGTATAGATTTGATATTCTGAGGTGTCAAGATAGAGACTCCATAAAATTCTGAGCACAGAAGGAATGTGCTTTATTTGTAGTTTTTAAAAATTAGCAATTGTGTGAGTCATTAATGAAGCAGCAAAGCTGTCTCTAGTGGAATCCTTAAAGACTGATTGTTAGGTTAACCAGAACTCTAAGCATATGTACAGATTTATGTTTGCCAATTTCAAAGTTATATTCTTTGCAATTATTCTTGTGAATTCAGTTATGTATCTCTATCAAAGGAACTACATATAAAAATGTTTTAGAAATGAGGGTATCATGTAATCTCATCAAAATAGCTCATAAAAATGTTTTCTTATTGTTAGATTACCTCTCTAGTGACCCTTCAGCTATTAACCCTGGTTGGCCATGACGATCAGCTTGATGGACCAAAGTACAAATGCACAGTATCTCTAGATTTCATCAGAGCCATTGCTAGGTAAGCAGAGAATAATCGTTAATGTAAAATGTCTTGAATTATGTAAATGATATACTAAATATAAAAATTAATGTTCTTCCTAATGTAGCATCATTAGTCAGTTAAGCAAGAGAAGATCATTTAAATGCCAAGAATGAATAAGTTTCACTGTAGTATGAACCCTCTCATCAATTTACAAATGACATAAAATTGGGAGAAGTAGCTAATCTGTTAGATGGCAAAAATGAAGGTTCTGAAAGACCTTAAAAGACTGGGATAATGGTCCCATAGAAGCAAGGTAGGATTTAATGGACAGTTGACTACAAAAAACTCAAATGTCCTAAAACAAGGTGGGAGAGACCTGGCTTAAGTCCTAAGATTTTAATGCTCCTGGTGTCTCATTCAGGGGATATAATAGGTCTGCGCTGTGTTCCCACAGGCAGAACAAATCTGGTGTGCTGTTCTGTGCTTGGCATTTTTTTTTTTTTTTTTTTTTGTGCTTGGCATTTTAAAAGGGGCATTGACAGATGGGCACATGCCAAGAAGGGGCAAGAAGAGAATGGTAGAGTGAAGAATCATGTCACCTCCCTCACTGAGGGACAGGGTATGAGAGTTAAGTTCTAGGGAGGTTACAGTAACCATCTCTAGTATTTCAGGGGCTTTCATGTACAAAGTGGATGAGTTTACTTCTGAATAATTCTAGAACATTAGAAGTTCTAGGGAAAAAATTATGTCTGTCAAAATGAGAGCTGTCTAAAATGTAATGAGTTTCCTCACAGAGAGGTCTACTTACTGTTATGAAAAATGTTCCAGCCATTTATATGAATAAATGACCTCATCTCATGGTTGCAGCTGGATAGCAGCAGTCTGTTAGACCATGTAGTAGAAGAGGCAATGTGCGTGTAGAATGGTGGGTGGAACAAGACAGTCCATAAGACAGTGCTTTCCCAACCCTTTTAAATAATGAAGACTCAATTTTAATATTCTTCAAATTAATATTGAAGATATTTACATGCATTTCAAAATTATAACTTCAAAAAATTTTAAAATTATAACTTCAAAAAATGAGGTTGATAGCTTCCTAACGTTCTAAAGTCCACAGGTTGGTGTCCTCTGCCCTGATGTCTCCTTTGCAGAGGAAAAAGCTCTGTGATACTATAATGGAGGTATTTGAGATATTTTGATGCCATGTAGACTCTAAAACTTGAAATGAGGGTTTTAAAATGTTGTCGTGTTGTCGTGGCAAAACTGGGCAAACTTTTACCCAGAAGAAGTTGAACAGAAACTTGGGGTGTATTCAGTGTGACCGTAAGGCAGTACCTTTCTTTTTCTAAACAATGATTTTAAAAACTCTGTATGCACAAGCCTCTGTCAAAGACATAACTTTTGAATGAAGCGTACTTATTTCAGGGATTTTGTCTGAATGTTGGGTTGTGCCCCAACATAAACATGTTCAGGACAGAGGCTTATGAATGCCCAGTATGATGAATATACAGTGAACCAAACAGGAACTTGATTCATAGCATCAGTGATACTAAACACACCCAGAGAAGTGTGCTTCCATTTACCACCTAAGAAGGGAGCAGGACTTACAGACCTCGGATTCTGTCATAGAACCTGGGATCTCTGTAACTTGCTTTGTTACTTTATTCTCTCTTCCTTGCCTTCCTTGGGCAGTGTCCAAAGAATAACCACCTCCCTCCTCCCACATCTTCCCTCTTCCACTTCCTCATCCCCATGATATTTTGTGTTCTTTTTCTGCTCATAAAACTTTCCCTTCTTTCTTTCTGTTCCTCCCGTATCCTGCTTCTAATAGTCTTCCTTGTTGCCTTAATGAAAACCTGATTCTTATGTGGGGATATTCCTTCCCCTGGAGTTACCTCTAATGGTAGCTACTTATTTTCTCATGCACCAAGCTCTCATGGTTGGGTGCTCCTTAAGTGCCACCCTTCTTTCTTGTTGCCACTTCCAGATTGCCCGTGCCCCCAAGTTATTGTGAAATGTGGACTTCTTTGGGCCTTGTGCAGTCTGGCTCTGTTTCTACATTTTCTTTATACTTGTTTATCTTTTACCAGCCTCCCACCCATCCCACCTCATGTATTGAAGAATAGAGCACATGCTTCACAGCGTTCTTTTTAACCTAGATTCTTGACTCTTTTCCAGTTTACTCTGTTCAGCATTCACCTGTTTTACAGAACGAAATTGTAACCATCAGTTGAGAACTCCTTCAGTTACCTACATTGGTGTTCATCTTCTCTCTTTCCTTTTTCAGTAGGTGGGCAGTCTCTCTTCCACCTGTGATCTGAATTTTATCTCCTCCGTCTTCCCCAGGAGCTTTTTGAAATGTTCTCAGGCTGTTTGTCTTCTCAGTGGCATCTAACACTGATGATCACTCTCCTTAAAACGCTTTTCTTAAAGCCCATGATTCCAGTCTTCTGATTTTCCCCTTGCCTTAGCTATTTTTTCTAAGGTTCTTTGGCCAGTTTTTCCTTTCCACCCGACCTTTAAATGTAGCTGGTCCTTGAGACCTGGCTCTTTTCTCTGTTCCTATTGTACTTCTCCCTTAGGCAGTTTTAGCTATACCCATGACTTAAACAACCATCTCCATATTAATAACTCCTCAGTTTTTAAAGGCCAGACCTTTAATTCTAATGTTCTTGACCTTTATTAGTTGTTTTTCAGCTAAATCAATACATTTCCAAAACTGAACTCTGGAATTCTAACCTTGACTTCTGCCTGCCAACAAAAAAAGAATGATTCAGCTTTCCTCTCGTGTTGCCTATTTCAGTGGTTAACACTGCAGTCTGCCACGTCGTACAGGCCTCAGACCTGGGAGTCATTCTTCACATTTCTCTCTCCCACACTTGCAGTGTCCAAGCATTAGTCCTGTTGACTACAAAGTCCCTCCTGTAGACCTCAAATTCATTCACTTTTTACTTTTACTTTGTACTGTTACCTCTGTAGACCAGGCCACCACCATCTCGTCTCTAGTAGCCTCCTGACCTATCTTCTGTCCGCTCTTACCCTTTATAACTTGTCCACACTATAGCCAGAATGAAATTATACAAATTTAATGGCACCCTCCTACTTAAAAGTCTGCAGTATATCTTTCTGAGTTAGTGTTTCTGTTTTTTGGGGTACATACAGAATAGTGGAATTACTGGATCATACGGTATTCCTATTTTTAATTTTTTGAGGCACCTCTATACTGTTTTCCACAGGGGCTATACCAACTTATATTCCTACCAGCAGTACACAACGGTTTTCTTTTCTCCCCATCCTCACCAACACCTGTTATTTCTTGTATCTTTGATACTAGCCATTCTGACTGGTGTGAGGAGATAATCTCATTGTGGTTTTGATGTGCATTTCTCTGATGATTCAATGATGGTGACTGAGCATCTTTTTTTTTGCAGAAGTGTCTCTTCATGTCCTCTGTTAATTTTTAAATTTCTTTTAATCCTCTTTTTTAATTGGTTTAGATTTTTTTTGTGTGTGTAATGTTGAGTGGTGTAGGTTCTTTATATATTTGGATATTAACTCCTTATGATAAAAAGCCCCCACTAATTTGATAAGATATATGCACCTCTGTGTTTATTGCAGCATTATTTTCAATAGCCAAGATATGGAAGGAACCCACATGTCTTTTGGTAGATGAATGGATAAAGATGTGGTACATATATGCATTGGACTATTACTCAGTCATATAAAAGGGATGAGATCTTGCTATTTGCAACATGGTGGGAGGATCTAGAAGATACCATGCTAAGGGAAGTAAGTCGGGCTGAGAAAGACAAATCCTCTATGATTTCACTTATATGTAGAATCTAAAAAACAAACTCTTTAAATGCAGACAACAAATTCGTGGTTGCCAGGGGAGAAATAGGTGGGGAGATAGGTGAAATAGATGAAGGGGATTAAAAGGTACAAACTTCCAGTTACAAAATAAATAATTCATGGAGATAAAAAATACAGAATAAGAAATGTAGTCAATAAGATTGGGGTAATGTTGTTTGGTGACAGATGGTGACTACATGTATTGTGTGAGCCCAGACTAATGTATAGAATTGTGGAATCAATATGTTGATGTTTTGCTCCTGAAAATAATATAACATTATACGTCCATTATACGTCCCTCCCCCAAAAAAAGTCTTCAGTAATTTCCTATGACTCTTGGGATTTAAAAAAAACAAAAATCTTTAATGTAGCTTACAAGGCCCCAGTGATCTGGCCCCTGCAATATCATTATGTTCCCCAGCCACATCTGGTACACACACTGCTTCCCTAGGTATTTGCATTTTAACTTGCTGGCTGTTTTTATTTCTTCATATTCACCATTCTGCTTCCCAGCTTTGCAAATGCAGCACTTTCCATCACCTCCTCTCTTTTATCTAGCTAACCACCACATAACCTATACATTTCAATTTAAATGAAAAGAAGCATTCCTAAACATACCATGACCACCATCATCCCTCCCCACTCTAATCACAGTATACAGGTATACAAGTATACAGGTCTCATTGTTTTCCTTTGATACTTATCATAGTTTTAATTATTTACTTAATAATTAGAGTTCATCTTTCTGCAGCGTTTAAGTCTGTGAAGCTCAAAACAGAGACTGTATTTGTGCCAGTTACTGCCGTTACTAAACTTAAACAATGCTTTAAACCTGCTAAATATATAAATAGTTCATGTTTTCCTATAGTGATTAGCAGTAAAACTTCAGATGATGGGGAACCATTCATTGTGAGCTTGTCCTTTGGGGCAGCAACAAGAAGGGAGCTAAGGAGACAGAGTTTCATTCCAAATAAAGGTGTGGTGGAAATAAAAGATTGCAAGGATACTTAGCAAAGAAGAGGTAGGTATGTCTAGTTTCAGACTCCTGTGGTAGAGAATGAATGATTAGATCAGAGGACACAGCCTAAATGCCCAAAACAAGGGAATGGATCAATAATTTATTGTAAATTCTAATTAAAAAAAAATACTACACAGTTATTAAAAAATCATACTTTGGAAGGATAAAAACAGAAAAATACTGTTGATACAGGCTTAAGTGGGTTAAGCAGTTATATATGGAGTTACATACACAAGAAAAGTAGGAAAACCTAAGGGAGGGGAGTGATGGTCAAAACTGACAAACTGATGCCAAGAAATCAGAGTCCATCTGATTTAATGATGAAGCAGTCATTTGTAGGGGGCACCTGGGTGGCTCAGTCAGTTAAGCATCTGCCTTCGGCTCAGGTCATGATCTCAGGATCCTGGGATCAAGCCCCACATCGGGCTCTCTGCTCAGCAGGGAGCCTGCTTCCTCCTCTTTCTCTGCCTGCCTCTCTGCCTACTTGTGATCTCTGTCAAATAAATAAATAAAATCTTAAAACAAAAAAACAATCATTTGTAACTTTATCAGGAATACTTACAGGAATATAGTGGTTTAGAAGTCAGATTATAGCATATTTAAATAGTATTTATGAGAAAATTGATGCAGCAGATAGAATGTTTCTAATTCATTTGTTCACTTAATATTTGTTGTGTTGCCCATTATGATCACTGTGCTAGGCTTTGGGAATATAGCAACAAGTAAAACAGATTTATATCTTATCCTCATGAGCCTGTATTCTAGGATTCTTTTTGCTGTGAAAAGGAAGAGAGGATTATTACCTACTAAAGCGGTCATGGAGCTATGGGAGGGTTATTATTATTTAAAAATTTGAACGTATTTAAATGCTGATGGGAAAAGGGTGATAGAGGAGAATTAATGATACAGAGGACAGAGAGATTAAAGTCTGAAATGGTATATCAATATGGGATTTTAGAAACGTGAGTTGAAAGAAATAGTCCCAGATGAAAGAGGGGGCTCTTTTTGCATTATAACATGAGGAAAAAGTGGATTCAGATGGAGCTGAGTTTGGAAGTTTGGTGGCAATAAGTTGAGGAAATTCTGATGTCTTCTACTTTGCCTCTAAATGGCAAGACAAAGGGGCACCTGGGTGGCTCAGTCAGCTAAGCATTTGCCTTCGGCTCAGGTCATGATCCCCAGGTTCTGAGATTAAGCCCCACATTAGGGTTCTTGTTTGGTGGGAAGCCTGCTTCTCTCTCTCCTTCTGGCTGCCACTCCCCCTTCTTGTGATCTCTTTCTTTGTCAAATAAATAAATAACATATTTTTAAAAAATAAACAGGGAGACAAAACTGAGAATAAGGACAGAAGCAATAGCAGTTCGAGAGGAATATGGGTATTTGAAATAACTGCTGTGGGGAATAGAAGAAGGTGCCATGAGGAGAAGGAACTTGCTGGGAGTACTGAGGGCCCATTTAAAATTCCTGACCTTGAATTTACAGTGACACCAATCTGTGGAACTTAAGATCTTCTATAATAGCATTCCATATGCTAAGTACTGGGATAGCAAAGGGATATTGTTGAAATCACTTAGGACTGAGGTTTTGCCAGGTAAATTTGGTGGGTGCTAGCAAGTGAGTGCTTGAAGTGATGGACCATGGAGTCTAAGTTAGGAAGGGAAGGAAGGAAATAAAGCCAGCAGAGGGCCAGTAGTTCAATGCCTAGCACATAATACTCAATAAGTATTTGTAGGTCACAAGTAAGTGAGGGAGCTTGTGAACTGGTTTTGTCAAGGTGTTCCAGGTAGCTTAGAGAAAGAGCTTGGGGATCAGAGGATAGCATGCCTGAATTTATGTTATTAGAGGTAGATTATTTCTGAGTATGATCATGAGATAAAGAAGGCATTGGAGTTAAGAAAGACGCATATGCAATGAGGTCACTATGCAGAGCTTAGGATGGAGAGGAAGACCAAACTGGGTTGCGGCATGAGTCAGTGACTAAGACATAGTGGCAGGGGGACACAAGGTGGTGAGCGGAATGAACCAAGTGTCAGAGGAGCAGAGCTTTTTGCACCAGGACACCAACCCTACCCAAAGGACTGCCTGGACTTTAATCATTAGAAAGAGCTGGAGAGGAGACAAGGTCCTTCAGAGGTAGCCAGATTACAGTAAGCCCAGAAGAGGAAAAAAAAACATTCATGGAAGAGGTAAAGGACGTAGAGAAATTTACTGACCAAGGGAACAGGGGAAAGGTTTGGACAGAGAAGCAGTGGGAGGCTTTAAAGGAAGCACAAAATATGGAGGTAGAATATGGAAGAAGAAAAATGATGAGAAACTTATTAAATAATTGTCCTTGGGTTGTTGTTAATGTGAATGGTAGTTTAAAGTTTCTTTCTTACACAGTTAAGAAAGAACTTATGCCAACATAAGAAGATTGCTTAAAGTTTTCTGGTTGCAAGTTGTCAGTGGAACCAAACTAAAAAATAACTCAAACTGCCCACAAAAGTAAAAGGAAATAAAGTAGTATCCTGTGAGAAAAAAAGTATTTCAGTGTAGTGAAAGAATTGATAAAGTGTAATCAAAGGATAAAAGCAAAATTAAATCTTAAATATTTAGGCATTTCATTTAACTAACTTGTATTTAAAGTATTCTGAATTCTGATTTAAGAATTAATTACTCCTAGGCAAATTGTCACTGATATTATTTGTGTTTATCCTATTTTTTCTATATGCTTAGTTTAGAAAATGATTCATTTTAGTTCTAAGAATCTCCTATATTATATAAAAACTATCCAAAACCTTAACATCATATTTATATAAATTTAATATGCATCTGAAACCGTGAAAAGCCAGAGGAAAGTACTTATGAAGCACATAATTCTCTTTGTAGAAATTTAAAGTGTTGTTTACAGTAAATTGTCTATCTCTGCGTCCTATAAAGCACAAAGTTATCTTTGGAATGTGTGACATAATTTTTGATGTTTTCCTTGTGGTTATTCTTTCAAATTCTACCTTGTTTTAGAATAATATATGTGGGGACCAGTTGGCAAGTCACCTGTTTACACTGGGGGATGGAGGGATGATAAAGACATTCATACATGTTGGGCAGTAAATGTTTCTTAAAGGAATGATCTTATATATCCAATTCCTGAATAATTGACTGTCTTGAAAAAAATCCAAAAATCTTAATGGTATCATTTAGTTTGCTTGAGTATTTTCTAGTGGCAAAGCAGAGAAAGGGAACATAGTGAAACTTTTATAGATTCTTTAAGTGTCTAATAAAAGACACTTAAAGAGTGTAGTGTTTTTCCATCGGTCCATTTGTTCTACCAAAGAAAACTTTATCGCAGAAACTACTAAAGTTACCCAACTAGACTGAGTAGAATCGAGGAGCCCCACCACTAACAAATCACAGTATTTCATTTGTTCATGTTTTCTTCTGGTCCTAGTCCGTGATACCAACGCTTTTCCTGTGCTGTCACTACTGAGTTGTAATTCTGTTCTCCTTTTTCCTCCTTAGTATTGTAGGTGTGTCGTTGTATTGGTCATTTTGTATGACTGTCTCCCATTCTATCAAATAATAGCTTCTAATCCTGTAGTTTTGGAATGTAAATGTTTTCATCTTAGCTGCTTCTAAATTTTTTTCCCCACACAATGTCAAGAAAACCCCAAAGCCCAAAATAATAAGATTTAACATGAAGTCCACATTATCTTGTTACTTTAGGTTTATAACCTTAAGACCCAAAGTTATGGTGGGTATATATCCCTGGAGAAACACACACATTCCCCTTCCCTTTCTGCCTGTGGTTAGAAATAGCTTCTTACATCCATTTCCTTCTAAGATCCTCTAAAAAAAGATCTTTTGGACCATTATGATTTATGTTTTTTGGTAATTTTGTCCAACTGGAAGTTTGTACTTCTTACGATTTTATTTTTTAAAAAATGCCTTGTGGTACCTTGTTGCCAGTATTTTGGGGAGGTCCTAGAATTGAACGAAAGCAGAACATTAAAATAGATGATGAGGTAATAACCACATATTTTATGTCTTTATGCTTGAGAATTTTATTTTAATACTTGTTTTCAGTTATTCTGTTACTCTTAATGACAACAAGATTGTCTCCGAAGTGTTTTATACCACTTGGAAAGGTTTATTATTCTTCAGAGGCAGTAAGGTATGAAACAGTAAGGTATTCTTTGGTCCTATATTAGGCACCACAATAGCCAGAGCATCTCACTGGAGCTATTTTTAAATGTGTTTTCATAAGCAGTATCCATAGTTCCCTAATCCACATTTTAAACAATATTTGATATGTCAGTCATTTGCTTAGAAACTTTTTTAGAACGTGTATTACAAAATGATAGACAAAAACATTAATTGATGATGGTTTAATAAATAAGAGTGTGCAATTAGTGAATCTTTAAAAGACTGTTCTCCCATGGATGATTATTTTTGCAGAATTCAATACTTTAAGGCTTTAATTTTATACTTATTGCTAGATCATTATGACTAATTATTTTGACCATTTATTCAAATAATAAACCTCCAAGTCTGAATATTTATAGTGAAGAATGAGTTTGGAGAAAGAAGAATAATTATATGTCTCTGTCTCTCTGCTATTTTATTCTGCCTGCCATCAGAGTACAAAAATATACATCCACATCGTCTGTTTGTTGTATCGTATTCTTGGATCATACAGATTTAGTTACAATACACATACAGGTCACCCAGTGTTAGAAGACTGAAAAGAATGAAAGCTACGAACAAGGATGGATGAGCTATGCATTATGTAATGATAAAACAGGTGTTTGGGAAGATAAACAGTGTTCAGAAGCAGAGAAGATTTAAATACTTCTGCATCTCTAATTACTTTACTCTGGTTATTAGACAAACAAATAGCTTTCAAATGAAATCTAAACTTTCTGTAGTATAATTAAAATACAGAATGTTGAATAGTTCTAACTTTGTTTCCTTTTTTTCAGAAAAGCAAACTTTATGCATGGGAGAAAAAAAGGAAACTTTTTAAAGAAACTTTGTTCCAAGTGACATTTTATAAAATTAATTCCATTCCTATTATGGTGCTTTTGATAGCACTATAGAATTGGTTAGCATTGGTTGTAAATTATTTTGCATGTGCTTCCCAGAACCACACAAACAAAGCTGAGCAGTCTAGGGGGTGAGGATGCTAACATATTATCTATTTTTGTTTATAGGACGGTGAACTTTGACATAATAAAATACTTGTATGATTTCTTGTGAAAACAAGCTTCAAAGCCATATGGACACTGTGACAATGACTAAGCCAAGCTGTGTTCATCCAACTACTTAGCTGGCCAGGGAGAGGAGTTCTTTGGCTCTATTGGATTTGTCCAGACAGGTGCTGGCCCAGCATGGAATCTGATGAAAATACTCTGATTGGTCTGGGTGGATGTGAGCAGAAGACTATTTACCAGGGACCCTGGAGTATTTGGAAGCAACGTGTTAATTATAAACAGCAGGGTTTGAGCACAATCTGTTCTACTCTTAATGATGTTATCTTAACACTGAAATTGCCTGAAACCCATTTACTTAGGACTACATTTTGCTCTGTGAACTATCCCCTGCGCTTTGAACGTGCCAGCAGCCCTTGTATATAAGCCCAGTCTTTTCACTTCCTCTCCACAGGAGCCTCTGCAGTTGCTTGCCAAAGCAGATTTTCCTAAGGCCACCGTTTTAAAAGATCATAGTTGCAAAATATAATAAATAGAAGTTGATTTTTTTAAAAAAAATCCAAGCTTGTGTATGCTTATTCCTCACCGTGATTTTCTCACAACCACAAGGTAGTTTGATCAGATATAGGCCAGCTTTCCATCTCTAAGCCTGCTTCATATCTGTGGTATGCTCGTGTGCGATTTTTCTGGTCACTCTTGCAATTAACCACCCAGCTTAGCTTTTTAATCTGCCTGATAGTTTTCTTTTCCTTTTTTAATCATTGGCCTTTAAGAGTTCCACAATAAAATGTTTTCCTGTTATATCGGTTATGAACCTTGGGTCTGGTTTTCTTTTCATATTTTTGAAGAAGAGTTCCATTAGCAGTTGAATACTAAAAATTGTTCTCAGCAGATTTAAAGTGCTTAATTACAGAGCCTAGTTTACATGTCAGGGGCATTTTATTCTTTCATTCCTTTTTTGAAGAAAAATTCTCCCAACATACACTGCCAGGTAGGAAGCCTTTTCGTGTAGTTATTGTCTGCCACATTCTGGATCAAGGAAGACGAGCAGTTGTGAGCTTGCATTTGTTTAGAGGTAATGACTAAATGGACTTCCTGTTTGCCTCCCAAAGGATGGCATCCGCCCTCACCCTACAACTCTTGCCCCACTGAAGGCGGTGAAATTTTGTGTTCCAGAAGATGTTTGGAGAAACCAGAACCAGGGGAAAGCCATGTGTGTTGTGATTTCAGGCTTAGGTTTCCTGCCTGTAAAAATCCAAGTGTCATTAAAGTGGAAAGCAGTGTGGGTAGCAGATTCAATGAGGAGCAATGCCACTTGGGGGAGTTTTCAGCCCCTATAGTTGGCTATGAAGTGGCAGGTCTGCTGTGCAGCCTTCTTGGATAGGCTGGGACCAATCTGCATTTTGAGGGAAAAACTCTGGAATGTCAGAAGGAGAAGAGATCGCCAAATGAGGCACAGGGGTGAAGGACGGAAAGGAGACAAAGTACAGTGTACTTTGTAATGGAAGTAATTCTCCATGCCTGCTGACCACCTGTCCCCTGCCCAGGACCTTGCCTGTCCCGTCCTGCCACACCAGGTGCCACCAGGCCCATGTGTGGCTTCCCTGCAGGAGACCTTGTAACCAGATTTTCCCTGCTCCTGACTGGACCATAAGAACTTCTCTGTTTGTAATTCCCTTTCTAATGGCTTGCTAAATGACTCACTAACTAATTTGATTAATTTATTTAAATGAAGGCTAACAGAGCTTAATATGGGTATTAGCATTTTAACAAGGGTCATCTGCAAATGAATTCTGTAATGGGAAGAAAGGAATCTCCAATTACAAGAAGGAATCTAATGGTGAGAATTACGGCTGGCTGATGGGCCAGCTATTTCCATTAAGAGAGGAGATGCCTTGGGAATGGAAATTGGTGCAGCCACTGTGGAAAGCCGTATGGAGTTTCCTCAAAAAATTAAAAATAGAGCCACCATATGATCCAGCAATTCTACTTCTGGCAATTTATCTGAAGAAAGTGAAAAACTAATTTGAAAAGGTAGATGTACCAGTGTGTTCACTGCATTATTTCCAGTAGCCAGGATATGGAAGCAACCCAAGTGTCCATCGATGGATGAACGGATAAAGATGTGGTACATATATGTAGTGGAGTACTATTTAGTCATAAAAAAGGATGAAATCTTGCAATTTGCAGCTGTGTGTACAGGCCTTGAGGATGTTACATGAAGTGAAATTAGAGCAAGACAAATACTCTGATTTCAGTTATATGTGAAATAGAAATGACAAAAGTGAAACCAAACTCCTAGATACAGAGAGCATCCTGATGGCTGCCACCAGGGAAGGTCATTCAGTGTGGTGGGTAGGGGGTGAAATGGGTAAAGAAAGTCAAGAGGTACAAACTTCCAGTTATAAAACAAATAAGTCATGGAAGTGATATTATGCAGCATGGTAACCACAGTCAATAATACTGTGTTGCATATTGAAAAGTTTCTGTAAGAGTAATCTCTAAAGTTCTCATCATAGGAAAAGAATGTAACTTTTTTCAACCCTAATTATAAATATAGTTTATAAATATATAGTTTATAAACATCTTAAGGGTACCTGGGTGGCTTAGGTCATGATTTTAGCTCACGTCATGATCTCAGGGTCCTGGGATTTAGCCTTTCCTTGGCCTTCCCACTCAGTGGGAGTCTGCTTGAAATTCTTTTCCTCCCCCTCTGCCACTCCTCCATCCTTCCCCCAGCTCGTGTGTTTGTTCTCTCTCTCTCTCTCTCTCTCCCCAAATACATAAAATCTTTAAACATCTTAATTTCTAACACCAGACATGATAAAAATACATGAAATATGTTGAAATTAATCAGGAAATCATTTTTGTTTGTTATGCAATTAACGTTCTGGTGTATCATTTGTAAAAAGAGAGGAGGCACTCAAATTATGCTCCCCAAGTATTCTACCTAGATCTAAAAAATGATTTAGGTGGTAGAAGAAGAAGGATTGCATGCTGTGGGGTTTTAGATTTTTTCATATATGGTTGACCATTTGAAAAATATTTTCTTTCAATTACTGTGACTTAGGTGTATACCTAGTTAGGTGGAAATCATATGCCCTCTTATCTCTTACTTTCAAGTTAGTTTTAATTCTGCAGTCAGTCTTCATTGCTGAAGCAATTCCTTTTCATTAATTCTGGAAGGGATTCAGATCCAACAAGCCTATGCTCATTAAGCCCTGAAGTCAGAAAGGGGTCAGGGTTCTAGCTAAGAGTTAGAGGAGTTGGGGCTCTGGAGTCAGACTATCTTGGATCAAATATCAACTATATGTCTACAAGCTGTGTGACCTTAGGCAAGTTGAATCTGTCTGTGCATCTCTTTTCAAACCTGTACAGTGGAGAGTAGAACTTACCTCCTGGAGTAGTTTAGAAGATTAAGTAAGTTGATATATGGGAAGCAGTATAATTCTCAGCCAGGGGGCAGTTTTTCCCACCAGGTGATATTTAGCAATTTCTGGATACATTTTGGTCCCAGCTATGGGATGTGTGGAGGGATGGGGTACTGCTAAACACCTTATGTGCCTGCCCCACAACAGAATTATCTCGTTCAAAATGTCAGTAGTGCTGAGGCTGAGAAACCTGATCCAAGGTTCTCAGGTTCTTACCTGGCATAGTAAGTGCTCAGTAAATGTTGGCTGTTACGAACATGAAATATTTGTGGCCTAGAAAGCAGGTAAGTGAGGGAATGTAGAAACGTTCCAACTAGAAAGGAAAGAGGTACTCTTACCCAACCACACCTAAGGTATCGTTTCAGATTTTGGAATTATGCAAATGGACACAGGACCTTGGATTTTTATTTTGAAATTGAAGGATTATCTACTGGGTTCTTTTTCATGCACGGCTTTCAGTATTTGTTTTTCAAGATTTTGTCCAATAGTGAAAAGCATGTGCTGAGAGTGACCAAATCAGAGAAAGGTGGGATGGTGGAGCAATGAGTGGTTTACCTCCAACGGATTTAGTTAACCCACGACTGTTTAATGTAATTAAGGTGTCTGGAGCATGGAAAATGGGCGTCAGAAGCAGCCTCTTTAGTCCCTTCAAGGTGTGCACCGCTGCTCATACTATGCAGAGAAAAGTAATGCACCAAGTCCAGGGATAGTGCATCCCTTGTCACACAAAGTCCTAAGTCTCTAAATAGTATCTGGAAGGCAGCAGCTGCCCCTGTGTGTGCAATTAGGGCTATAATAGTGTCCTCCAGTGCTACCTCAAGACTCACACTATTTGTGTGTCATAATTGTTTGCACTTTATGCCTTTAGCCATGAGCAAAGACTTGGAAGTAATTAGACCAGAGGTTGATATTATTCAGCTTCATCCCCTACATTTTGAAAGCTTCATCTGCTACAAAGTGGGACTGTCTATCATATGTAAATAGTTTAGATAATTTTGCATGTAATTTCAGTCTGCTGACACATTTTGCTTTCAAAAATGCTTAGTAGAGCTCAAAAAAATTCTTTCCTATCAAGATACCAACATTTCACTCAAATTTGCTATTAAGTGCCCTGAATACACAGTTAGTGTTCATTTTCCAGCAGTGGCACATTCATGAAGCACAGTATGAGAAGCAGAAATTTGGTAGAGCAGAGAAAATTATAATCAATTCATTCATTTAACTGCATGTTGATGCACAGTAATGATGGGAATTTTAGAAGGCATTCAACTGTTTGAGTAAATAGTGGTAGCTTTGGCATGAGGAAAGAGTCTGGATTTTAGAGATCTTTAGTGAAGATCTGCTGGGGTTTTGGATGAACCACAAACCTTTTCATTGGTCTTTGAAGGAGTTGAGAGTCTAATTTAATGGCATTTTCCATACAAATATTGCGAATATTCATCCAAAAAAAATACTAAGTACTATCTCTGTGCCCGGCTTTGTGTTGGTGGGGAAGGAGAGACAGCAGTGGTCACAGGAGTCAATGTCTGTCCTGGACAACCAGTGCTCTGAGCATCGGTAGAGTTATTCCATGAGACAGGAAATCTTGGCGGAAGAACTAAATCTGTGGGATGAGGAGGATAATGAGTTCAATTTGAACATGTTGCCATTGAGATGCTTAATCAGGTGGAAGTGTAAAGTAGGTAGTTCCATCTACGTTTGAGATCTGAGTTACAGTCAAGTATAAATGTAAAGGTCATCAAAATAGAGGGGGCTTTTTAGTGAGTTAGAGGTCTTAGTTCTTAAAGTCATGTCCTTGACATGGTGAGGAAGAAACCATTTGGAAGTGAGTTGAAGAAAATACATAGAAAGTGCCTATAGCTATTGCCGTTTAGCCCACCACAGAACTGCAGGTTAAATTTATTTTTTTCAAGTAACAATACTTCACTGTTCATATACACCCCATTCTCTCCAGTATGTGAAGTGGCAGCGAAAGAGACATGCGCTAAGTCCCATTTAGTATCTGGTCCCAAAATGAAAAATCAGACCCACTTAGAGTCTGTCTTCTATGGAGAACTTAGTTCCAAACATTTCATCACTTTGGGCTGACTCTCACAATAAGAGAGGTGTTGCTGTGGCTCAGGTGTGCCCTGGAATTTCTGAGACCGAAGTTTTCGCCATCCTTCATGGGACTCATTCAGCTAGAAATGAAGAAAGCCTCAGAGGAACTGAGATGTACCAACCCCATACACACCCAGGAGGAAGGAAGCTGAAATAGAAACCTCTGCTACTACATCAGTCTTTTTTTAATTGAACAACGTTGACTAACTGAAGACTTGTCGTCGAGTGGGTGGAAAGACGTGAAAAAGAGCCACATGTCTTGGATAAAACAGGCAGCTGCTATGAATGCCTTTGAATGTAAAAATATTAAGCTGAAGTGACCTACAGAGAAAGGAATTAAGTAGATCTAAGAAATTACATTTTTTAATTGTGATATTATAACTAAAAGTTATATGGGAGAAATGAAATATGTGCCAGTAAAAAAGAAAGTTTCTTAGACTACAAGAATAGGAAGGCCATGAGAGAAACCTCCAGCTGAGGTAGGAATGAAATTTTGGACCTGTTGAATGGAAGAGGATCCTGTCCACAGCTCCCTGCAGCATGGGCTGGTTGCCTGAATTTCATTTATGATCTAGGTTAGACCAGAAAGAAATTAAGAAGGAGAGAATGTGAAAAGACTTCCACCCTCAAAGAGAAAATGCTTTCAAACGTGTCTTTCATAATGCTGCTATATAGAGAGAATCTGTCTCTATTATAAAAGGAACACAAGTTAATGCAAAAATTGGAGGCAGTCATGAAGAAGTAAAAATCAGCAGTTAGCAACATTCAGAGATTATCTCTGTAAGTCACCGTTGCGTATATTTACTTATGGTTGCTATATTCTCGTAATTTAAAGAAAACCCATAATCGTGTCTTTTATACTGGGAAAGAAAGGACAGGTCACGAAGAGACTAGTGGTGCTCACAGAGACCTGTAAAGTATGCTCAGTGGGACTTGAGATCAGAACATCACCAAAACTGTTTAGAGTGACAACAGGTTTTTGTTTTTGTTTTTTTTTTAAGATTTTATTTATTTATTTGTCAGAGAGAGAGAGAGTGAGCACAGGCAGACAGTGGCAGAGGGAGAAGCAGGCTCCCTGCTGAGCAAGGACTCTGATATGGGACTCGATCCCAGACACTGGGATCATGACCTGAGCCGAAGGCAGCCGCTTAAGCAACTGAGCCACCCAGGCGTCCCAAGAGTGACAACAGTTTTTCAAAAAATAATTTATAGGGGCACCTGGGTGGCTCAGGGGGTTAAAGCCTCTGCCTTCAGCTCGGGTCATGATCTCAGGGTCCTGGGATCGAGCCCCGCATCGGGCTCTCTGCTCAGCCAGGAGCCTGCTCCCCCCTCCCCCTCTGCCTGCCTCTCTGACTACTTGTGATCTCTCTCTCTCTCTGTCAAATAAATACATAAATCTTAAAAAAAATAATTTATATACAAGTAGTTGAAGTGTGAAACCACATCAATATCATGAAAAGTTAGTATCTCAAAAGATACAGCATCAAAAACCAATTCTCAAACATGTATGACCAATAGGTCTCTTTTAACAGAATCGCTTCTTTAAAAATGCTTATCCTGTTACTAAAAGGGGAAAGAGAACAAAAGAAACACTAGAATAGAGGAAGAGAGAGAAGAGGAATTGAAGGATGGAAGGAGGAGGGCAGTGAAGCAGACGCTCCCTTGTACACACGTGAACCACAAGAGACACGAAATGGGACGTTCCTGCTACTCTACTGCCGGAAAACAAACCACTCCAAACTTCACAGCCTCAAAACGACAATCATTCCTATTCCTGCAGTTTGGGCAGGGCACGGCTCCTGGAGCAGTTTGAGAGGAGTCAAGGCGGCACGGAGGTGGGCTCCTGTTGTCTGGAGACAGACACTGGCTGACCGCTCTCGTCCCTCTGTATATTTTCTCATTTCCTAGCGTCGTCACTTTGGCCGCCTTGTGATCAAGGCGTGCTTATATTTAAAGGGAAGGGAATTCGCCCCACCTCTCCTAATAGGAAGGGTAGCAAAGAATTTGCCAACATGCTTTAAATCACTACACAAAACATAACAGACTGAAAATAACATTATGGAACGCAGATGGAGTATACTTTATGTCCTCTCAAAATCTGAATCTATGCGGGAGGGACTGCTGGTTGCCCTCCCACTCCTGCCAGGTGTCTCCCCTGCCTTCCACAGCACGGGAGCCCTGGCTGCGAGGAGGCCAGTGTAGTTGGAGCAAAGGCACCTATGGTGGGAGGTGGGAGCAGAGAGGTAATGACCTCGTCCCGTGTGGCCTGGCAGGGCACTGAAGCACCCTATTATTGTTCTGTCTGAGATGGGAGAGCCTTGAGCAGGGAGTCACATGATCTGGCTTAGGTTTCTGAAAAGGATCACTGAATGCTACACTGTTAATAGGCCATAGAAGCAGGAGAAGCAGGATAGCAGGCTATCGAAATAATCCAAGTGAGAGATAATCATGGCTCAGGTAAGAGTGTTAACAGCAGAGGTGGTGAGAAGTTGTCAGATGCAGGATAGAATAGGAAAGAAATATATGCAAGACTTGCTAAGTAATTGGAGATCAGTTGGGAGAGAGTCAAGGATGACTCCAGGGTTTTTGACACGAACGTGTAGAAGTTTGGAGGGGAGAAAAGATGAGGGGTTCAAGTGTGGATGTGATCAGTTGGAAATTTCTATTAGGAATCTAAGAGGAGATGTCATGGAGGCAGTTAGGTAGATATGTCTGGAGTTCAGGATAAAAACCCAGGCTGGAGATGTGAACATGGGGGTTGTCAGTGTCCAAGTGAAAGCACATAGGGGAAATGTGTATATAAAGGAAATATGGTCACCTCTTCTGGGTTAGAAAATTTCTGGTTCACTGGCTGAGCTCCTTCAAGGCAGCATTCAAACCCCCTGGGAAAGTAACCCCGACTTCTTGGCGGAGTTGCTGCTAAACTGTAAGGAACCTTTGGTCAGCCTTCCCTGTGTCTTCCCGTAGGATGCATGATACAATTACAGCTTCCTTTATTTAAATACTGAAATTTCACATGCTAACTTTTAACCTAAAATTTCAAATGGTCATTGCAATATTAATAAGAAAATGACAGGAAAGTCACAAGTGGGTCGTAGGTTTAAGTATAACAACATATACTGTGCCCAGCCCGGACAAAATGGCCTCTAAATACTGAGTTCATAGATTAAATATGCTAATTAAATCTCAAATGCCCATTGTTTTAAAGTTGTTCCTATTACTACACATTTACTTTCTCTCCATATCAGAAATAAGATCATATGAAGAATTTCTGCATTATATCTAAAGTTCCTTGTAAATGGATCTAAGTATGGAATATTTGGTTATTAGTACCTATTTTTTTTTCCTGGAAATATCCATCCATCTTTTGTTATATATATATATATTTTTTTATTCTAATCATGATAAATCCACCACTGACTCCCACTTGAAAGGGGACATGCTTGGAGTTGTGGCTCAAGATGTTGGATTGGTTTACGGTGCCTGGGTGGCTCAATTAGGTGTCTGCATTTGGCTCAGGTCATGATCCCAGGGTCCTGGCATTGAGCCCCGCATCAAGCTTCTTGCTCAGCGGGGAGCCTGCTTCTCCCTCTCCCTCTGTAGCTTCCCCCTGCTTATGCTCTCTCATGCTCTCCCTGTTTCTCTCTCTCAAATAAATAAATCTTAAAAAAAAAAAAAAAGATGCTGGGTTGGTTTATCTTGGTTTTCCCTAATTGCAGTTGTGACCAGTGGTGCTCATTAGCAAGACTTATAGGAGGCAGAATAGAGTGGAACTGTCAGGCCCGTATAATATTTGAAACTATAAATATGGTTCCATCATCTCACACAATAATTCAGAGCCACCTACCTGAGTAAGGAAGATGAAGATGAAAGTACCGGGGTTATTAGACATATACTGACCTTTGAGACAGAGATTGATTTTTCTTTTCCTCTTTTGCTTTTCACTGTTAAAACCGTGTGATTATAAGAATACCAACTGGACATTTGTATGGATGGACCTGTAATAGACAATTCACAATCATCATCTCTAATGCTGATATGGTTTGGATGAAAAAGATGAATTCACTGAGCTGCTGACCCTAGAATGCCTCTTGGAGAAGAAAATACATTTTGAGCAGCTAGGAGCCCAGTACAGGAAAGAAGCAGCAGAAAGAGCAGAGGATGAGACTCTGGGAAGAAGTTCATGGAAAGAAGTAAGGCAACAGAAACATGGCTAAACCCTTTTGCATTTAAAAAAAAAAAAAATTATTTTTGCTCTCAAGGATCAGGGCAAGATGATAAACAAAAGGAGTCTTTAGGCTGGGCTACTGTACAGGTGATACAGCCAAAGAGAAATTTTAAGTTATTGCTTTACAATTCAAGCTGTGACCATTTTGTGCAACCCTTAAACTTCTGTAACAGTCTGTTGCATGCAACAGCCATGTTTTGGAGATCATCAAAAAGAAGCTGTTTCCTACTAATGGGTTGACACTAGAGTAAACTTCTTTTAAAGGACACCAGGTGGAAATCACAAAGATAGCTGACATTAAAAATTGGTTAGAGGGACACCTGGGTGGCTCAGTGGGTAAAAACCTCTGCCTTCGGCTTGGGTCATGATGCTAGGGTCCTGGGATCGAGCCCTGCATCGGGCTCTCTGCTCCGCGGGGAACCTGCTTCTCTCTCTCTCTCTCTGCCTGCCTCTCTGCCTACTTGTGTTCTCTGTCTGTCAAATAAATAAATAAAATCTTTAAAAAAAAATTGTTTAGAAGTGGCCATGAGAATTTAAGTTTCAAACCTCTTTCCTCCATTCAAGGAATTCAGACACATCTTGGGTGTGACAATCCCAAGCCAAAAGCATCACATGCTTGTTTCCTCGCCCTATCTCTCTGTTTCTCTGTTTATTTTTTTTAAAGATTTTATTTATTTGAAAGAGAGAGCAAGCACGAGGAGGGAGGAGGGGCATGGGGAGAGGGAGAAGACTCCCTGCTGAGCAGGGAGCCCAATGCAGGGCTCAGTCGGGGGACCCTGACTGAGATCATGACCTGAGCCAAAGGCAGAAGCTTAACTGATTGAGTCACCCAGGCACCCCAGTGTATATATGTTGAAATTCACTTAGCTTTTGAGCCCTCACTTCTGTGACTGTAGAGACTAACTAGCCAATTCAAGATTAACTCAGCCTCTTCCAGTTTAAACTCAGCTCCTTGGATTGTTTTCCACTCCCTCCATTGATATTCATTAGGCCCATGCATAATCTTACTCTCTGCTATTCCTGAATGTGATTCAGCGTTTCCTCTACCTGTGGATGCAGAAGCTCCTCAGTCTGTGCCGACTCTCCTATGTCCCTCTACCTGCCTTTTCCATTGACTGTTTTAGTCTAGTTACTTGTGGGCTTCTGACGAACCATTCAGGCCATTCACTAGGGCCTCTGAGTCTGACTGGAACCTTCCATGTTGCTACTTCTCACTCCTCATGAAGTGGGCTACCACTCAAACTGTCCACTGGGAGGATTTCAGCTCGCTAGCAGCTTTCACTTCCACTGAGTAGAGCTCTAGTGCAACCACAGTTTTTAACTTGGCACCCACATACAGAGTTTACCCATCCATGAAACAAAACCAGCCTTGTGCTTTCTTCACAAGTTTATCATGGGGGAAACCACCCATGAAGCTATAGGTGTGAGCTGAGGGAGAGGCATTGATGCCATAGTGGACCAGGGCCACTTGTTCCCGCAGCTTTCCTATGTTCTCTGGACCTGTTTGAGATTGACCACCATTTTATCACTTCCATCGTAAAATGCATAGCTGCATGTGAATTGGTGGGTCTGAGAGTACACAGTTCATCGGACACCTGATCCCATGGTGAGCTCCTCTCCTTCTACCAAGAGTTGTTGGCTTGAGCCCTGAAAGGGACTTAGCTATTGGAGCTTGCCAGAGGTTCCATACAACATCCGCACCGATCTCTATTATGGGATGCTGGGTTGTATGGCCCAGGAGACAGGGTTGCTTCTACTGAAGTCTAGATCCTCTATAATTCTCTTTCTTGCTCTGCTCCCCATTCAAAAATAGCAGCCCTTCCTGCCACTGGTAAATGGGTAGAAATGGTCTGCGTTGCCCCCAGAACCTGAAGAAGCATTGCATTGTGTTTCTTTGGTAGCAACGGAAGATACAAGTATGATAGCTTTAAATTTACTCTTTTTTTTTTTTTTTTTTTTTGAGAGGGAGAATTGGGGAGGAAGGGCAGAGGAAGAGGGAGGGAGAGAATCTTAAGCAGATTCCACACCCAGCACAGAGCCTGACGTGGGGCTCAATCTCACGACTGTGAAATTATGACCTGAGCTGAGATCAAGAATCAGATGCTTAACCAACTGAGCCATTTACTTTGGCTTCCATTTACTTTGGAAGGGATGTCACACGATATCCCAGAACACCATCAGTTCCCTGAAACTTCACTGATGTGGAAGACTTCTGAATCATCTTGAGGATCTCCCATCCAGCACATGAAGGACTTATGTTGACATACCGAGGCATCCAGCTTCCTTGCAAGTTCTTGCTGGGTTGGCCCAATTAATACCATATTACCCAACACAATAAACCAATATTATGTTCTATGTGATATCCAGATGCTTCAGGGCCCATTGGCTATGTTGCAAGAGCAGGAGAATTAGCACAATTCTGGAGTAAGATCATGAATGTTTATAGTTGTCCCTCATAGGTGAATGATAAATGCATGTGATACTTCTTCCTGATAGGTATTGAAAAACATCTGTGTGGGGGCGCCTGGGTGGCTCAGTGGGTTAAAGCCTCTGCCTTCCGCTCAGGTCATGATCCCAGGGTCCTGCTCAGCAGGGAGCCTGCTTTTCCCTCTCTTTCTCTGCCTGCTTCTCTGCCTACTTGTGATCTCTGTCTGTCAAATTAATAAATAAAATCTTTTAAAAAAAAATCTGTGTGCTAGACCAAAAACTGTATATAGGGACTTTAAGCTTCTGTTTAGAAAATGAGAGCATTCCTAACCTTATATCACAAAAAGTCTGCAAAATCATGACTTCTCATGAGCCCGTCAAATAAGGAGGTACAGAGCCACCAACTAGCTTAAAATCTAAAGAAAGAGAGGTGACTTGAAATCAAAGAAAAATGGAACCTGAATCTGAGTGTCATATAAGCTGGTAAGATTCTGGGCCAGATGCTGAGTGTCATATAAGCTGGTAAGAAGAATTCAGCTAAAATTTTTAACAAATTACTAAAGACAGTGTGGGCTGAGTATAAAATTCCTGGGAGTTGCAGACACAAGGAGAATTTGCATACATTCACAAGCTCTTGGCCAAGTGTTCACAGAATTGGTGGACGAGAGACTGAAGAAATCCTTCTTCATCGCACCAACTTGGGGCAGGGAGTAGCAGCTGCTGTGGAAAGGCATGAAGCTTCCCTCACATATTGCTTTCCTATAACTCCATGAAAAAAAAAGACATAAACCACTGGCCACTGGTGGAAAGGCAGCAAGCCCAATAATCTTTAAGGGCACACTGCAGCTAGGGGAAAGAAACAGAAAAAAAAAATCTCTCAATCACTGGGGGAGATTAGCAAAATTGATAAGCCTGTAGTCAAGCTAACCAAGAAAGAGAGAGAAGACACAGATTACTGTAAGAAAAGGCATAACCACTGATCCCACAGCCTTTAAAAGGATAAAGGAGAATATTATAAACAATTCTTTGCCCACAAATTTGATTATTTAAATGAAAAGGGCCAGTTCCTTATAAAACATAGACTATCAATACAAGAAGTAGATAACCTGAATAGCCATATCCTTCACTAATAATTCTAATGATTATTTAAGGAGAAATAATAGTCTAGTCTGTACAAACTCAGAAAATAGAAGACATGATAATACTTTCCAACTCATTTTAGAAGGTCAGCATAACTCTGATATAAAACCAAAGACATAACAAGAAATTTGCAGACCACTATCTCTTGTAAGAGAGACAAAAAATTCTTAGCAAAATATTAATGAGTCAAACCAGTAAATATATAAAAATGACTATACATCATGATGAAGTGGAGTTTTCTGAGAAACATAAGACTAACACTCAAAATCAGTCAATATAATTCATCATGTCAATAGGTTAAAGAAAAACACATGATTATTTTAATAGTTGCAGAAAATCATTTGACAAAATCCAGCATCCATTGATGACTTAAAAAAACAACTCCATGTGAGTGAGAAATTAAAGAGAAGTTTTTCTACTTGATAAAGGGCACTTGTGAAAAACCTATAGCTAACATCATACTTAATGTTGAAAGATCTAATGTTTTCCTCCTAACACTACAAATAAGGCAAAGATGTCTACCTTCACCCCTCCTATAATACCCTCATCATTCCTATTAAATATAATGTTAATAAACAAATTAAATATACTGGGGATTCCAGCCCACATAATAACAGAGGAAAAGGAAATAAAAATCATGCAGATTGAAAAAGAAGAAATTAAGTTGTCAGTATTTGCAGCGACCTTTTATGTAGGAAATCCCAAAGCATCTACAAAAAATCTTCGAGGACTCGTAACTGAATTTAGCAGTCAAAAATTCAGTATAACTTTGACTCCCTAAAAACTTAATTACTAAATAACCTACTGTTGACTAGAGGACTTAACAATAACATAAACAGTTGAGTAACACATAATTTGTATGTCATATATATTATGTGCTATAATCTTTTTTTTCAATTCATCCTTTTTCTTAAAATTTAACTTAATTTTTTTTCAATGTTCCAAAATTAATTGTTTATGCACCACACCCAGTGCCCCATGTAATACATGCCCTCCATAATACCCACCACCAGGCTCACCCAACCCCCCACACCCCCCCCCCCCCCCCCCGCCAAAACCCTTAGTTTGTTCCTCAGAGTCTATCATCTCTCATGGCTTGTCTCCCCCTCCAATAAAAAGCTAGGCAAAAAGAAAATGTTATTAAGAAAAAGCATAAGGAAGAGAAAATATATTTACAGAAATATGCTATGTTTATTGAAAAAAATCCACATATAAGTGGACCCATGGAGTTCAAACTTGTGCTATTCAAGGGTCAACTGTATATTGTGTTCATAAATGGAAAGACTCAATATTGCTAAGATGTCAGTCCTCCCCAAATTTATATATAAATTCAATGCAATAACATTCAAAATCCCAGTGAAATTTTTTTGTTGTAAAAATTGACAAAGCTGATTATAAAATGTATATGGAAATGCAAAGAAAATAGAATACTCAAATTTTTAAAAAGGAGAAAAAATTGGAGAATTTACATGAATAGATTTCAAGTATTTATACTTAGGTCAATGAAACATAATAGAGACTCCAGAAATATACATTGTATATATTTTAAATTATAAATAGATTAGAGATAGATGATAGATATCAATTGATGTTTGACAGAGGTGCCAAGATAATTCAGTGGAGAAAGGATAGTCTTTTCTATTAGTGATGCTAGAACAATTGGACATCCATACAGACACAAAAAGAACCTTGATACACAGCTTGAATCATGTATAAAAATTAATTCAAAATGTATTGTAAATCTAAACTTAAAGCCTAAACTATAAGACTCTCAAAGGAAACAAGAAGATCTTTGTGATCTTGGGTTAGGTCAAGGTTTATTAGGATGCAAAAATCACAGAACACATAAGGGAAAAATGATGTCATTCTTCATCAAAAGTAAAAATTTTCTTCAAAACACACTGTTGACTTTTTTTCCATTGGACATTCTTTCCTGCTTTGTCGAAGATTAGTTGACCATAGAGTTGAGAGTCTATTTCTGGGCTCTCTATTCTGTTCCATTGATCTATGGGTCTGTTTTTGTGCCAGTACCATGCTGTCTTGATGATGACAGCTTTGTAATAGAGCTTGAAGTCCGGGATTGTTATGCCACCAACGTTGGCTTTCTTTTTCAATATCCCTTTAGCTATTCGAGGTCTTTTCTGGTTCCATATAAATTTTAGAATTATTTGTTCCATTTCTTTGAAAAAGATGGATGGTACTTTGATAGGAATTGCATTAAATGTGTAGATTGCTTTAGGTAGCATAGACATTTTCACAATATTTATTCTTCCAATCCAGGAGCATGGAACATTTTTCCATTTCTTTGTGTCTTCCTCAATTTCTTTCATGAGTACTTTATAGTTTTCTGAGTATAGATTCTGTGTCTCTTTGGTTAGGTTTATTCCTAGGTATCTTATGGTTTTGGGTGTAATTGTAAATGGGATTGACTCCTTAATTTCCCTTTCTTCTGTCTTGCTGTTGGTGTAGAGAAATGCAACTGATTTCTGTGCATTGATTTTATATCCTGACACTTTACTGAATTCCTGTATAAGTTCTAGCAGTTTTGGAGTGGAGTCTTTTGGGTTTTCCACATATAGTATCATATCATCTGCGAAGAGTGATAATTTGACTTCTTTGCCGATTTGGATGCCTTTAAAAAGACAGCCTCTTCAATAAATGGTGCTTGGAAAATTGGACAGCCACATGCAGAAAAATGAAATTGGACCATTTCCTTACACCACACACGAAAATAGACTCAAAATGGATGAAGGACCTCAATGTGCGAAAGGAATCCATCAAAATCCTTGAGGAGAACACAGGCAGCAACCTCTTCGACCTCAGCCGCAGCAACATCTTCCTAGGAACAACGCAAAAGGCAAGGGAAGCAAGGGCAAAAATGAACTCTTGGGATTTCATCAAGATCAAAAGCTTTTGCACAGCAAAGGAAACAGTTAACAAAATCAAAAGACAACTGACAGAATGGGAGAAGATATTTGCAAACGACATATCAGATAAAGGACTAGTGTCCAGAATCTATAAAGAGCTTAGCAAACTCAACACCCAAAGAACAAATAATCCAATCAAGAAATGGGCAGAGGACATGAACAGACATTTCTGCAAAGAAGACATCCAGATGGCCAACAGACACATGAAAAAGTGCTCCATATCACTCGGCATCAGGGAAATACAAATCAAAACCACAATGCGATATCACCTCACACCAGTCAGAATGGCTAAAATCAACAAGTCAGGAAATGACAGATGCTGGCGAGGATGCGGAGAAAGGGGAACCCTCCTCCACTGTTGGTGGGAATGCAAGCTGGTGCAACCTCTCTGGAAAACAGCATGGAGGTTCCTCAAAATGTTGAAAATAGAACTGCCCTATGACCCAGCAATTGCACTATTGGGTATTTACCCTACAGATACAAACGTAGTGATCCAAAGGGGCACGTGTACTCGAATGTTTATAGCAGCAATGTCCACAATAGCCAAACTATGGAAAGAACATAGATGTCCATCAACAGATGAATGGATCAAGAAGATGTGGTATATATACACAATGGAATACTATGCAGCCATCAAAAGAAATGAAATCTTGCCATTTGCGACAACATGGATGGAACTAGAGCGTATCATGCTTAGCGAAATAAGTCAGGTGGAGAAAGACAACTATCATATGATCTCCCTGATATGAGGAAGTGGTGTTGCAACATGGGGGCTTAAGTGGGTACGAGAAGAATAAATGAAAGAAGATGGGATTGGGAGGGAGACAAACCATAAGTGACTCTTAATCTCACAAAACAAACTGAGGGTTGCTGGGGGGAGGGGGTTTGGGAGAAGGGGGTGGTATTATGGACATTGGGGAGGGTATGTGCTTTGGTGAGTGCTGTGAAGTGTGTAAACCTGGTGATTCACAGACCTGTACCACTGGGGATAAAAATACATGTTTATAAAAATAAAAAATTATATTAAAGATTAAAAAAAAACACACACTGTTGAGACACTGTTGACAAAATGAAAAGACAAGCAACAGATTGGGAGATCGTATTGGCAAAACGCACAAGGTTGGTATCCAGAATATATAAAGAACTCATGCAACTCAATAAAATAAACAATCCATTAAAAATTTGAGAAAAGATTTCAACAGACACCTTTATCAAAAAATACATAAAGTGGGTAGGAGACACATGAAAGATACTCAACATCATTAATCAGGAGAAATATGCATGTTAAAACACTACATTCAAATTAGATTAGCAAGAGATAGCAAACAAACAGACAACAACAAACCAAAAATAACAAGTGCCAGCAAGGGTTCAGAGAGACCAGAAAAAAAATCTCTTATGTTGTTGATGTTGGTGGAAATGCCAAATGGTAGCTGCTTAGGAAAACTCTGCTTGTTTTGTAAAAACTTAAACACACACTTACCACACAATCTAGCAATCCTCCCAAGATTTTGTTTAAGAGAGATGAAAACCTTTTTCCAACAAAAACAAAATAAACACAACTATATTTGAATGTTTCTAGTGGTTTTATTCATAATAGCAAAATAAAGAAAAAGCAGAAATCAAGAGGGGAAAAGAAAACACTAGGTTTATGTTCCCCATTTAAAGGAATTCTGCTACATTTTCAACAACCCTGCAAGGGAGATACTCTTCTTTCTTCTAATCAATAAAGAAACCAAAGCTTTGGAGGGCTTAATAGTTATTTCCTCTATAAAGGAGATTAAGAGGTATAAACCTCAGTTATGAAATAATTAAGTCATGGAAACGAAAAGTGAGCAGAGGAGGACTATAGTCCGTCATGGTGTAATAACGCGGTATGGTGACAAGATGGTGACTAAGTCTACCATGGTGAGCACTGAGTAATGTACAGAATTGTTGAATCCGTATGTTGCACATCTGAAACTAGTATAGAATTGTATTTTAATCATACTTCAATTAAAAATATGGTGGGGACAAACCTGCAACAGGGACACCCCCACACCTCTCAAAAAGAAGAAAAAGCTATTCCAAGGCATAGCTAATAAGATACAGAGCCAGGTTTCAAACCCAAGCCATTCTGTACACCATTAGAGTCTGGCTATAGTTTTGACGAGGCTGGGTTGATTGATATAATTTCAATACCACGTGCTCTAGAAACTGCGTATGTCCCGGGTTGAGTCTTTGAGATAAGCCTTGGAACTCTAGTTCATGGGAATGTCAACACCACAGATGTCAATTTCAGGGTCTCTTAGTTCACCTTTGCCAAATACGAGTCAGCATATCTGCATGATGTTGTATTCTAGGGGGCCTCAACGTGTTCGTGTTCCTCATTTGAAGGCTTAACCCTGAGTAGCTCAGAGAGGGTGTACAGACAGGAAGTTCCTGTGTGGGGAAGATGTGTCTTGTCTCCCTCCTGCTGGAAATGCTCTTGGGTCATGGTGAGGGGCTACCACTGGAGCTGGTGCCCCTGCCCCCCCGCCCCAGTCAATCTCAGCTGGGTTTCAGTCTTCTTGTAAATCAGGAGCAGCCAGTGGGGTTCAGTTGTCAAAGGAATCTGACTATTTTAAAGGCTGGTGGGGAGAGGAAAAAAATGCACTGCGTGTAACACGTTACTTTAAAAATCTACGACTTGTGGGGCGCCTGGGTGGCTCAGTGGGTTAAGCCGCTGCCTTGGGCTCAGGTCATGATCCCAGGGTCCTGGGATCGAGCCCCACATCAGGCTCTCTGCTCAGCAGGGAGCCTGCTTCCTCCTCTTTCTCTCTCTGCCTGCCTCTCTGCCTACTTGTGATGTCTCTCTGTCAAATAAATAAATAAAAAATCTTTAAAAAAAAAAATCTACGACTTGTGACACTGAGTCAATGTGACGGACTTATTAAGAACACAGCAAGGGTTGGAAAATTATGTCCTGAACATTCCGGCCTTGTATCTGTAAATTCACAAACTTATTGAACGAGAAAAATCGTTGTAGGTCTATTTCAAAATAAAGTCATCTGGGAAAAAAGCCTTTCCCAAACTGGTTTTTATAAAGGAATACATCTCAAAGTGTATGGATTAAAATATTAAACCCATAAAAGGACAATTCAGTAGTAGCGCCCTCAAGAATGAGGAGTGTTCAGTGGAGGCTGGGGCTTAGGTCAGGACTCGTGTGGGAACTAGGTCTGTACATGGGCTCTTTCAGATGAATGGAAGATTCATAGCATTTAATAATTATTCTGGCTGCAAATTAGTGTCAGGAGCAGTGAAATTAAACTATCAGTGGACAAGAGAGGAGACTACGTAAAATGGAAAATAACTGATGTAGACAAATGACAGCCAACATGAGCATTTTTTAAAAATATTTTATCCATTTATTTGTCAAAGAGACACAGCAAGAGAAGGAACACAAGCAGGGGGAACAGCCAAGAGAGAAGCAGGCTTCCCACTGAGCAGGGAGCCCAAAGCGGGGCTTGATCCCAGGTCCCTGGGATCCTGACCTGAGCCAAAAGCAGACTCTTAACAATTGAGTCACCCAGGCGCGCAATATGAGTATTAAAAAAAAACAAAGGTGGGTGCCCCCATCACAGAGGGATCCCAGGGTCCTGGGATCGAGCCCCTCATCAGGCTCCCTGCTCACCGAGCTTGCTTCTCCCTCTCCCTCTGCCTGCTGCTCCCCCTGCTGTGCTCTCTCTCTCTTTCTGTCAGACAAGTAAATAGAATCTTTAAAAAAAAAAGGAATGATCGTGAAAATAAGGCAAGGAAGGGATAACTACAAAAGAAAAAAGCTGGTCATTAGGCATCAGTGTTTATAGTCTCTAGCCATTCTCTCCAACATGGCAACTACTAGTCACCTGTGCCTATTTAAATCTGAATCGATTAAAATTAAATAAAATGACAAATTTATCTCCTCAGCCGCACTAGTTACATTTCAGTGGCTGCATTCCTGGACAGAGCCAATCTGGAAATTTTCATCACTATAGAAAGTTCTGTGGACAACATTGGGCTATAGTCATGCTCCAAACCCCCAACGCCTTCTCAGAAAACCCAGAGTCCCTGTCGTGGCCAATCCCCGAGGTCTCCCCGGCAAGGGTACTTCCACCGGGAGGCTTCTGGGAAGGACGTGGAGGTGCTGCTGGCATTTAGTGCGTGGGAACAAGGAATGGCAGATGTGTTGTCGTGCTCAGAATACTTTCACACAACCCCATTTGTCCTGTTTGCAGCAAGACTTTTGAAAGTCCTGAAATCTATTAATTATGACCTAAGTTTGAATCCTAACTCTATTTCATATGTAAATACAAACTGATTTTTACTGCGTGCCTCACTATCCAAGTACACAAAAAGCTAGTCTTCAAAATCGAGTCACTGTTTCAGAAAATCTCTATCCTGACAGCAACACTGTGCTACTGAGTTGCCAGCATACTGGTCTCGGTTGACTGTCAGATTCACAGTGATTTTATGTGTAGGTTCAAGGGTCTTACTAACTCATAATTTCTAGTACTGCTGGGAATTACTTATTTTTTTTAAAGATTTTATTTATTTATTTGACAGAGAGAGATCACAAGTAAGCAGAGAGGCAGGCAGAGAGAGAGGAAGGGAAACAGGCTCTCCGCTGAGCAGAGAGCCCGATGCGGGACCCGATCCCAGGACCCTGAGACCACGGCCCGAGCTGAAGGCAGTGACCCAACCCACTGAGCCACCCAGGTGCCCCGGGAATTACTTATTTTATGGAGCGTTTTCTACTTCTTCCTGGAGGTAGGCTATTGTGTTAATTTTTTTTAAAGATTTTATTTATTTATTTGACAGACAGAGATCACAAATAGGCAGAGAGGCAGGCAGAGAGAGAGGAGGAAGCAGGCTCCCCGCCGAGCAGAGAGCCTGATGCAGGGCTCTATCCCAGGACCCTGGGATCATGATCTGAGCTGAAGGCAGAGGCTTTAACCCACTGAGCCACTCAGGCGCCCCATTGTGTTAATTTTTTTTAAACTTATGAGTAAAGGTTGTATTATCTATGAATTTCATGACAAGAGAGTGAAAGATCCCATTTCTGGGCTCTCTACTCTGTTCCATTGGTCTGTGTCTGTTTTTGTGCCAGTACCATGACATACATAGCAGCAATGTCCACAATAGCCAAACTGTGGAAAGAGCCGAGATGCCCTTCAGCAGACGAATGAACAAAGAAGATGGGGGCCATATATACAATGGAATATTATGCAGCCATCATAAAGGATGAATACCCAATATCCAATGAATATCGCATCAACATGGATGGGACTGGAAGAGATTATGCTGAGTGAAATAGCATGAAAAGCAGAGAAAGTAAATTATCATATGGTTTCACTTACTTGTGGAGCATAAGGAATAACATGGAGGACATTAGGAGAAGGAAAGGAAAGGTGTTTGGGGAAGTTGGAGGGGGATATGAAGGATGAGAGACTATTGACTCTGAGAAACAAACTGAGGGTTTTAGAGGGAAGGGGGCTAGGAGAATGGGTGAGCCTGGTGTTGGGTATTACAGAGGACACTGATTGCCTGGAGCACTGGATGTTATATGCAAACAATGAATCATGGAACACTACATCAAAAATTAATGATGTTGTATGGTGACTAACATAACTTAATTTTAAAAATAATAACTAAAAAAGAGTGAAAGTGTCATTTGAAAACATTTGCTATGTAAAAGGGGCTTTGGTTTGATAGAAGGGAGATGCATCAGGGATGGGCCCTCTGCTAATTCACTCACCTCCACCCACTTTGCACCTATCCCGTCTGCTCCCACCGCACCGGCTTCAGGCTCTGTGTCCAGCCTAGCAAACAGGGTCCTGCTTCAGGTCTTGGCCCCCTCTCTTCACCTGGCCTGGACCCCTCTTTCCATGGATCTCCCTTCACTTAGGGGTCAGTTCACATGTCCCCATCACCCTCTCTGACGCTCGTGTCTGCAGTGGCACACTGCGTCGTCCCACCGGCCTGCCCTGTGCTCTGCTGACCCTATATGGCAGTAGGAACTGTCTCCTTTGTAGGTAAGCCCGACACCATGTTGCAGCTCAGAAATTCATCCCAGAAGAACAGTCCTCAAAGAACTCAGGGCACCGAGCACTCACCTTAGCTTGGTCCAAGGTTTCTTGCTTCAAAGTTAGGCAACCATTTTCTAGAAATTTGAAATGCATAAAACATCATGACTTCAGCCGTCATTCGCTTGCTCTTTGGTAGACCGAACAACCCAATTTTCCAAATTGCTTGCTTTTCTTGGGATTTATCTCCTGTGATGCTGCAAAGGGAGCTTTGGGTTTTTGCTCTGTTGGGACCCCAAGGAGCAGCCTGACAGTTTCCTTACTGCTTATAACCTGCAGTTCCCTCCAGAGGCCTCTGCTCCTCTGCGGGCTATGCCTACTGGTTGTCACGGCGTTAATTAAACCGCAAGAATAAAGGCATTGCGTGTCATTATCGATATTGGATGCCTTCATGTTATGGACAGATCTCCATGGAGAAATCCCGTACATAAAGTGAAAACAAATGCCTGGTAACTTCACAAAAGCTCAATTGGGGTATTGTTAAGAGGAGAAATCGTAGCCCACTGAACATGAACTCTGCAGCATAGGTCGTATTTGATAAATGTCCAGAGAAATATGCATGGACCGCCTTCTTTCATTTCTAAATTGCGTTTCCACTTCCTCCCCCCAAAACATATATGGCAGTTTAAAAATGGTCACACCATTTTGTGGATACAAGACTTCAGATTCCTGTATTCAGGCGATAGACTAGTAACTACTGTGAAATCAGAGAAATACATTGTCTACTATTTCCATACTTATGGATAAAACGTTAGATATATTTCGGATGCTTTCAGATATACAGACAAGCTGTATCAGGCATGCTGCATTTTAAGAAATACGGTTTTTAGTATCAGCGAGCATAATGAAATATAAAATAAAGTACAAAAACAGTGGCCTTGCTGTTCCCTGGCGGAAGAATAGAAGATTTTGGAAAGATAAGGCTTTGTCCCACATTCCGAAGGTCAACTCACTGGGCTTCTGTCCAACTGGAATTGGCACGGGCTCCTCAGAAGCCCTCTGGAAGTGGAAGCTTTCTCCAGAAGGAAATTGTGGACAAGGTTAGCAAAACACATAGGCCACCCCTCGTTAAGCTGAGGGCACGGGACATGCTGAGAACCTGGAGGGCAGGAGAGTGGTGGACCCTGACTAGACTAGTGCTCCTCAAAGCCTGTTTCTCCAGCTGTCGTCCTGTGACCACCAGGACCTAACTGTAGGAATGAAGTGTTCAGAACTTTTACAGCAGCTGCACAAACTCCCTGTATTTCAATTGGGCCCAATAATAATATATTTTATTTTTTTAAAAGATTTTATTTATTTATTTGACAGAGAGAGACACAGTAAGAGGGAACACAAGCAGGGGGAGTGGGAGAGGGAGAAGCAGACTCCCCGCTGAGCAGGGAGCCCGATGCCACGCTCGATCCCAGGACCCTGGGATCATGACTAAGCTGAAGGCAGAAGCTCAACGACTGAGCCACCCAGGTGCCCCTTTTTATTATTAACTTAACTATTATTCTTATGCATCTATATTTAAATTTTATTTTTCTAGTAATAATTTTTATTGTAATGTTTAAAGGTCTTGGTCCACTGCAGGTTGTAATTAAAAATCCTTCACTGCAGGGGCACCTGAGTGGCGCAGTTGGTTAAGCATCTGACTCTTGGTTTCAGCTCAGGCTGTGATCTCAGAACCATGGGTCCGTGCTCAGCTGGGAGTCTGCTTGACATTCTCTCTCTCTCTCCTTCTGCCCCTTCTGCTCACTCTCTCTCTCTCTAAAATAAATAGATAAATCTTTAAAAAAAAAAAAACTTTCACTGCAGATGATTTTGGAAGCACTGGTCAAAATTAGATGGAATATAAATAAATCCATTGCCAAGGAGTGTGCTCTTAGTGGAACTGAATTGAGAGCACAGAAGTACAGGTTGTCCTCAGGCTGTGTATTAAAGGCATCCTGGAGAGTTTGGGGTATCAGGTGGGAGGTCAGATTATTTCTAAGGTATCTGCCTACCTTGGTTATGTGATTAATTCATTCTTTTAACAAATACCTATTATTAAATGTTCCAGATGCTCAGAATACACTAGTGAATAAAATAGCAAAAAATGGAGTTTACACTCCAGTGAAAGGAGATGAAGAGTGGACAATAAACACAAGGAGTGAGTAAAGAACACAAACCTAGAACCGCAAATCAGTGATAGAAAAGGCACAACTTAGGCGTACCAGAGTTCCCCGGGGACGGGGGTGAGGGGAGGGCTGTGTGTGTGTGTGTGTGTGTGTGATAAGGATAATTTAAAATACTGTGATAAGGGTAAGCCTCAGTGTGCAGTGACATTTGAATAGAAATTTGAATATCGTGAGGTGTCAGTCATGTGCCTTTAGGGTGAAGAAGGGTCCGGGCTGAGGGCTGAGCTAATGCAGAGAGCTGGGCTAGGGCAGCTGAGGGAATAGGTCAGGGAGAAGCACGGAGTCTTGTGTGGTTGAGCAGAGTGGTCCAGGGGCGGGGATTGATGGCAGAGAGGGAGTGGGGAGCCAGACCTCTTAGGGCCACTATAAGGACTTTGGTTTTTACTCTGAAAATGGCATGGCACACTTTCAGGGATCACTCGGGCTGTCATATGTAGAAGAGAGTAGGATGGCAGACCGGTTCGGAGGCTATTCCAGGTGAGAGAGGATGGCGGCTTGGTCTATAGTGGTAGCGGGAGAGGTGAGGAGAAGTGCATCGATGGTAGTTCTCTTTATATGGTACAGCTAGTGGGATTTCCTGACCTGTGAGGATGGACTGTGTAAGAAAAAAAGAGACATCACTTGTTTGAGTCTCAAGTCTTTCTTTTTTTCTTCCATTATGACTTCCAAGCCATATTAGTTAAGTTATCATTTCTGATTTTTAGTGGAAGTCTCAGCTTGAAGAAGCAAAAGGAGATTCTTTTTTAAGAGCACCCCACTGTCATGCAGGGTCTGGATCCTGGTGATGGCTCAGTGAGCCCAGCAGATCACACACACACTGTAGAGGTGTGGGTTCTTTGGCCTTCCGAAAGATCCATTCCTCACACATGCAATCAGGGAGAAATTTAAACTTCAACTGGACCTGAAATCGGTCCCCTTTAGAAACCTGCCCTTTATCATAGGGCCCTGACGTCAGTAAGCTTTTGCATTTAGCGCCAGAGCCTCCTGTGGTTTTAAAAAAAATCTTAGACAATGAGAAAAGGACAGTGTCTTCAATAAATGGTGCTAGGACAACTGGACAGCCACACGCAAAAGAATGAAACTGGGCCACTATCTTATACCAGGTGTGTAACTCAAATTGGATTAAGTCTTGAATATAAACCTGAAACCATAAAAATCCTAGAAGAAAACATAGGTGGCAATCTCCCTGACATTGGTCTTGGTGATGATTTTTTGGATTTGACACCAAAGACAAAAATAAACAACTGAGACTACATAAACCTAAAAAGCTTCTGCACAGCGAAGGAAACAGTCAACAAGATGAGACAGCAACCTACTGAGGGAAAATACATTCAAGTTATATATCTGCTAAGGGATTAATATTCAAAATATATGGAGAAACCTATACAACTCAATAGCAAAAAACCCAACAGTCTAATTAAAATAGGAGAGGACCTGAATAGATGTTTTTCCAAAGAAGACATTCAGATGGCCAACAGGTACATGAAAGGATGCTCAATATCACCCATTATCAGGGAAATGCAAATTAAAACCACAATGAGATATCACCTCACACCTATTAGAATGACTGTTGTCAAAAAGACAAGAGAGAAAATGTTGGTGAAGATACGGAGAAAGGAGAACCCTTATGTACTATTGGTGGGAATGTAAATTGGTGCAGCCATTATGAAAAACAGTATGTATAAAATATAAAGCTACCATATGATCCAGCAATTCCACTTCTGGGTATTTATCTGAAAAAAAATGAAAACACGAACTCAAAAAAGATATATTCACCGCAATGTTCATTGCAGCTCTATTTACAATAGCCAAGCTATGTAAACAACCTAAGTGTCGTTTAGCAGAGGAATGGATAAAGAAAATGTGGTATCACACACACACACACACACACACACACACACACACACAATGGAGTGTTATTTGGCTATGAAAAAAAATGAGATCTTGTTATTTCCAACAACACGAATGGACCTTGAGGACGTTATGCTAAGTCAGAGAAAGACAGACACCATATGATCTCACTTATATGTGGAATCTAAAAAAAGAAATCTCATAGATACAGAGAACAGACTGGCAGTATGTACAGCATGGCAACTATAGTTAATAATACTGTATTGCATAAAGTTGGGTAACTATGTATGTTGACTGATGTTAACTAGACTTACTGTGGTGATCGTTCCGCCACATTTACAAATATCAAGTCATTATGTTGTACGCCTGGGACTAATATAATGTAAGTCAATTATATATCACTTTGAAAAAACAAAAAGAGATGTAACAAATTAAAAACAGAATCCCATCCAGAAGAGATGAAGACACACCTCACCAGAGGAGTCATGCCAGACGCTACACCAAGCCCTTCCCCCACATGATCTCTCTGACTCCAGCCTAAGATTAAGCCTGCATTACCATCCCAAGTGACAGACCAGTGAACAGACTTGGGTTTAAGCAACTTGCCTGTTGTCACCCAGCTAGCTGATGCAGCCAGGATTTCAACTCAGATGGTTTCATCCAAAGCCCTTTGATGTTCACCATCTCACTCCTCTGCCTCTTAACATAACCTAACACTTGCCAAGTGGCAGTCACATTCTGTCCTCTGGAACACCAACATCCCCCTGCGGAAAATCCCATGTAAGAGGGACCAGGACTATCTCTTCTAACTTCTATAGTTTACCAACCCTGGGCATTCATCTTGTCTGGATTGAACTTCAGCCAGTTCATTCTCAGCCAAGTCTCCAATTTAAGCAGCCAGTGGGTAAAATACAAAAACCACCCTGTTGGAATCAGATGAAAAAGAAACACAGGCTGGGAATTGTTGGCATAATGGTGAAGCAGGAGGTCCAGGTCCCTTGCTGGTGTTTTAAATGGTCTCCTATAGACACTGGACAGGGCGCATCCCTCTGGCCAGAGACACAAGAGTGGCATCCCCTCAGTGGACGAGCAATCATCACAAACCACCTTGTGGGTTTCCAGAGAGAAGGATGTATTTGCTGGAGCCAAAATAAGACAAAGGGCTCTCTCCGCTCCACCTCAACACCCGAAATTGAATAGCGCTTGGCGGTGGTACTAGGAGCAGCACAATAAATATGAAATCAGCCAGACTCAATTCGATTGACCACAGGACTTGAGCGGGAAACTGTAAAGAATTGATTGAAATGGTTCTGCTCATCCCTTGTGTTTATCCTGCGCTCCCGTCTGTCCTCTTTATCTATCCTTTCCACCTGCTCAGCCCTCAGCCACCAGAAGAGCTACAAGCCCGTGAACCCTAAGGAGCCCCCCCAGGAAGGTGTGTGGACAGAACATGTGGACAGAGAGCACGGAGGCTTCGATCCTTTGTCTCCTTTTTCCCTGGAAGCAGCCGGGGTCGGTCAGGAGGGCAGGATCCAGAACACATGTTGGGGGAGAACCCACAGATCCCGATGGGGGGGAGACCAAGGAAGAGGGGGTAGTTTAGAGAAAGGGAAAGTAGAGGAGGAAGGTGGTGGAAAAACTAGAAGGAAGACGAGGATGGAATGAGCTGAAAGGGAAGGGAAGCCCCTCCAGCATTTGTCCAAACGACACCGTTATGCCTCCTACTCTTTCTTTAAGACCTTAGAGAATTTTATAAGACATAAGAAGACAGGTGTCTGGGGAGTCTTTTTAACCTCCCAGCTGAACCCCGGTGGGACTGAACCCTGTTTACTTGAAGACCTACTGCCTTCCTTCACAAAACTGCTAACAGGTACCTGCCACCATCAGTGTGCAGGTGTGTGTTAATCCCTCCTTCCCCTAATGAACTGAAAGACTGTCAAGGGCAGGGCTTGTCTCTAATACGTCTCTATAGTCCCTGCCTTAATAGGATTCCTGCCTCATGGCAAGTACTTAATAAATAAAAAATGAAAAACCCAAGTCCAATAAAAGCCAAATCACTGGGCAGACACAGAAGAATATGTCCTGTGTTATTTTATGTATAAAAAGTTCCGGGGGCTCCTGCGTCCTGCAGTTGGTTGAGTGCCTGACTCTTTTGGCTCAGGTGATCTCAGACGCCCCCAGCCTGCGGCTCTGCATGCTCAATGGGGAGTCTACTGGAGTTTCTGTCTCCTCCCTCTGCCCCTACCCAACCCGCTCAAATAAATAAATAAATCTTAAAAAAAAAAAAAAAAAAAAAAGAAAGAAAGAAAGAAAAGAAAGTTCCAAAACAGGCAAAACTAATCTGAGGAGCAGGATATCAAATGGGACATGGTGTGAGGGGCCTCTGAAGAATGGTGACGGTCTATGGCCTGATCTGGGTGGTACTTGTTTTGTGTTTCCTTTGTGAAAATGACTGAGCTGTCTGCTGGTGATTTGCACGCTTTTCCATATATCTGTTCTACATGCTTTGCTAAAAAAGTTTACTGAAAGAAAAAAAGGAAAATCAAATAATTAGCTGTTCCAGAGAGACCCAACGAAAAGCAATCGATGTGGATGAGAGACTCAAATTATACAATGAGCTGCCTCTCCTTTCTTTTGCTGAGTGTGAATTAAAATAGCTTGCAAATTATATGACAAGCTTCCCCAGCACTTCCCAAACATAATTACTCAGTAGCCTATCTTATTGCACTGCTGATCAATCATTGATCCTTTACAGGTCAACAAAAAGAAATGCATCCATATATACATGCAGATTACAATCTAATTAAGGACCTCTGTAGTGCCATGTTTTATATTATTGATTCTCAAAATGTTGTTCCATGGAAGGTGAACAAAAAGACTTCTTGCATCAGTAAGCTTTCAGGATGTCAGACACTGAAAAGTGAATTGTGCCTCTGATTAATTGATTTTAATAATAATAATTTTATTTATATAGAGACCTTGCCAAGGTATTCAGGGAGCTGTAAAGCAACCCATAATCCATGATTAAAGCATTATACAGGCAATATATAACAGGCCTCCCTCCGAAAGTAAAACAAAGGGAATAGATGGATGGGACTGAGATATGAAGTTGCAGGAGAGGGAACAGGCTGTAGATTCAGTGTGGAAGGGGTGATAAATGCTTCATTAGGGAAGGAGGGGAGTTTCCTGGGTTTGGCGCAGGAGTGTAATTTAACAGGGTTGGATTGAAACAGTGGCCTGTGGGGAGTCAGTCCTCGCCCTGTGGAGATGTGTGCACTTCCTTCTCCCTGAGCCTGGGGGAGGGGATGCAGATAATACTCACATCTTTCCTGGCAACCACATCTGACCTATGAGTGGGATTTTTCATAAGGACCCAAATAGCAGAAGTTAAGGAAACGTATGTCCATTTATTCCTCACTTCTTGACATTGGCAAAAGATCTAGGTAATTCTGTTCTTATCAGAAAGTCCTAAACTAAGTCCTGGTAAATATAAACATATGAGAAAGTCACTGTGAAGGTGGCCAAGTGTCGAAGTTCTGAGAGAGTATCAGAAGGAGCTTGAGAATTGGGAATGATTATTGGGACTTCCTGTCTTTACAGCCTCTTCCCCATCCCTACGCACACTCCTTTCCCTGCCTGGGGTGCCCCCTTCCCTGCCCGCAGCCCACGGGTGCCAGCTGCCCCCGCTAACCCCACCACCTGACCTCTGCCAACATCACTGTGGCTCCTCCGTTGGTCAGGCATTTTAGTTTCTGGCTTTCTTTTACTGTGACTTGTAACCATGTAGGGACATTTAAAAAGTTGTGGAAAGCAGAGAAAGATGTAAAGAAATAGAAAAAAATGATCCCTAGTCCAAGCAATCAAAGGCTGATTTTTGAGATTTTCTGAAATATTGTATTCAAGAGTGTGTGTATGTGAGACATATGAGAAAATGTCTCCATGGATATGTAAATTGTTGTCAGCGGTTATTTCTAGGTGGTGGAACGATCATTGATTTTTTACTTTGATCTCTGTACTTTCATATAACATGAGGAAAAATCACATGTGATTATCTTTTAATTAAAATCAGGGAAAAAATAATAAAGTAAAACAGGGAAGCCAGTTATTTCTCTCTTGAGGTTTGTCACCTGATATGAAATGGTATGTAGTCCATCTTTTTTAGATGTAATGATGTAATCAAATATGACTTCCAGAAAGATAACATGGCAGGTGCTGAAACACCTTTTTTTTTTTTTAAGATTTTATTTATTTATCTGACAGAGAGCGAGCGAGCGAGCAAGCGAGAGATATAGAGAGCAAGCACAAGCAGGGGGAATGGCAGCAGGGGAGAAGCAGGCTCCCTGCTGAGTAGGGAGCCTGATGTGGGGCTCCATCCCAGGATCCCAGGATCTTGACCTGAGCCGATGGCAGATGCTTAACCAACAGAGCCCCCCAGGTGCCCCCGAATCAATCTTTTTGATGAGAAAGCTGAGAGTCTAGTTGTTCTAGGGTACAAATCTACTTTGTATTTAGTTTGGCCATGTGAGTAACGAGAAAAAAAGAAGTCATTGTAGGAAAGGGAAAAGTAATTAACAAAAACCGCCAGGTGATGAGCTGGAAGATTAGCAGGGACATAGCCTCACTAGCCAGGTGATACGTGCAGTTAAACAGAAAGACAGATGACCAAAGGGAATTTTCCTCCAGCCAGAACCTGGGGAGGGAATTCCCTGGGGCTCAATTAATTTCCCCTAATCCCTGGGCAAATAAAATAAAACCTTTATCCTATGCTGGGAAGATACAGTGACTAATATGTACCCAATAGACGATGATGTTGTCTGTAATGAAATTTAAAATTAAAAAAAAAATTTAAATCCGTCTTTTGTTTTGCACTATTCTTATCTAGGTTGGCTATGCAATTGTGTGCCTTTGTGTGAGGAAAGCTGGAGAGATGTGGCAGGGGAGGAAGGGGAGCCAGAGTTTACTGGGAATCCTTGGGCAATGAGTGATTGATTAGTGGGTGAGGAGTCAAGTGAGAGCTAGTGCCCTGGATTGAACAAAAGAGTTTCCATTATTCAGCGAGTGCTGGGGATGGATGGGGAGAGACTGCATGGAAGGCTGCCATGAGTCTAAGAGAAAAGCAACTTTCTGGGGAAAAAAAGAGACATTAGGGCAAAGAAGGCAACCGTATTCTACCCACGGAGCAAAAAGTTTGACGTTACAGAGGCCAGAGGATAAGAAATGGGTCTAGAGAGAGGCAGACTTGTAGAATGTTGACACTAGGCATGGTTTGCTCTTGTGGTTCTACTTCAACTTCAATATTTGCCCTTCTCTGGATTGCTGATTACATAATCAACTGATTTTAGATTGTTATGTTGAAGACGAAGGATGTTTCTTTCTTTTTTTTTTTTTTTTTTTCCCCTAAAGCCTGTGACTGATGCTATGGTATTGCTCAGTTTTCTTTCCTTGAATGTCTGCATGTACCTGCAGTACGTGGCATGGCGACTCTTACAGAAGAAAAAAACCAGGGAAGAATATAAGCCTTCTCTGTCACTCCAAGAGAGGCAGCCGCTGAGTCCAGGCTGGGGTTATCAGCCAACAAACTGAAGTCTGTTTCTTCAATGACTCTGGGATGATAAGACTGCCTTCCTCTGAACAGTGTTTATTAACCCCGGAGGTTGGGCGCCATTAATGAGTTGTGAAATCAGTTGGGTGGATTACTCAGCATTTTCACGAAATTAAAGAAATAGACTAAAAAAAATACCAGAATGCATTGCATGTAGTGAGGGTAAGTACTGTTTCATTTAAAAAACCTGTCATTGGGCGCCTGGGTGGCTCAGTGGGTTAAGCCGCTGCCTTCGGCTCAGGTCATGGTCTCAGGGTCCTGGGATCGAGTCCCGCATCGGGCTCTCTGCTCAGCAGGGAGCCTGCTTCCTCCTCTCTCTCTCTGCCTGCCTCTCTGCCTACTTGTAATCTCTCTCTGTCAAATAAATAAAATAAAATCTTTAAGAAAAAATAATAAAATAAAATAATTAAAAAAATAAAAAATAAAAAACCTGTCATTTCACACACACATATGCAATGTAAAGGTAGATTTTACATGGGTCAGAGGAAAAAAAAAACTCCAAAGCTTTTTTAATGATTCCCAATCACAAGTTTGAAAATTTGGAAGCACTAAAATCCCAGTTCTTTGGAAAAATGTACTTTATTATAATTTTCCACAAGGATTTTGTAGCAAGGAGAGCCCAGGCTTGAGTTGTTTCAAACTAGACTAAACAAGAATGTCCTCAGAAATGATATGTAACTGGCCAGTTCACCCTTTCAGTACCACAGATGAGGATGAACGTATCTCTGTGTGAGTAGTTATTTGACTTAATACATATTCCCTTTTGAAGCCCAAACACATTAAATCTACATACGTTCAACTTACAGTGACTTAGAATAATACAAGGGGGCTGGTGGACCAGAGAATACAAGATACTAGATAAAAATATCACTTGTATTGGTTTTGGAATATGCTCCTTGAGTTTTCTTACTAGATTCACTTCACTGTGTACCTTTCCTGTGGAGCTGTAAGAAAATGAGTTTCCTCCCCTGAACACAGACTCTGACAGTGGAGGGATGTAGATGACTCAGACACAAACTAAGGGATTGAAAGCTGCCACTTTGAGTTTAAACTTTGCCTCATATAGTCCACAAAGTAGCTATGGTATAAGAGATTTTGCAGCTGATGCCATTCACGTTTATGACATAGACGTTTGAGTGGTATTTCTTCTATTACATAGTGTTTGCCATAGAGAAAAACTGAATTTATCTAAGCAAGCATGAGTCCTGTTGAAAGATGAATTTGTCTTAGAAGTACCAAAAAATGTTTATTATTAGGAAATTTTACGTCTAAATCTGTCTTGCTGTAGAGGGAGTAGGGGGCAGACAGCATCGTACCTCAGTATTCATGAGTTGATCAGAACACCACTCACTCCCCCACCCCTGCCCAGGACCTCCCTCACCTCCCACCCCTGCCCCCAGCCCCTGCCACTTTCCCAAGAAAGGACCCAAAGCTTGGTGTTAGAATGAGTTAACACTGACCTAGATGTAAGAAAATCAATTATTTCAGTAACAATGTATTTTAACTTTATTTCATGATACTTTAAAAAAAAATGCTATACTTGAAATTCCCTGGAGGGGGGTGGGGGAAGGAACCAGTCAGTGAGGATGAGATGGGAGTGATGAGGAAGAGAAAAAGCAGCGAAAACAAAATCATTTGCAAGGGTTTGGCACCAAACTCATAAGGAAGCATTTTTAAATCTTTTTCTTTGACAGTATTGCTAACTGAAATCCCAGGCAATCAGACTTCTATAAAGTCGCATTTTAAGAGCTTACACCAACAGATTGAAGTGAGGTTGTTGCATTTTGAATTTTCATTCGCTGAAAACTCATCTTTCAGCCTGTTTCTCACTTAGTTGCTAGAGCTATGTAGTACTCGCTTTAATAATTAGCAATCAGATTTCTTCAAAAGGAAAAAAAAAATCCCTCACAAAATTATCTTTTTTTTTTAAATAAAAAAGTTGCTGATTAGAAAGCACTAGTTCTTGGTAAGAGTGCTGTAGATTACTTGGCAACACACATCTTTATTCATGAACACCCTTTGAAATTCAGTTTTGCATATATTTAATGTATTTTTTCTTCAGAATGAATGAAGTTATTTAAAAATGAGAATAAATACCCCACATTTAGTCCTTTAAAACAATTAAAATAGTTAAAAGTGATTGTCCTGAAAAACTTCTTTGCTTAGGAAAAGCTTATTGGCTATCATCTAAAAGTCAGTCTTTGCAAGTTTTAAAAATATTAGACACAGTCTCTATCAGGACCCTAGTGCTCCTTTTTGCAGAAATTGACAAGCTGATATTAAAATTCATTTGGGAATACAAGGGATCCAGAATAGCCAAAACAATCTTGAAAAAGAAGAGCAAAGTTGGAGGGCACAAGACACACACCTAACAATTTCAAAACTTACTGCAGAGCTACAATAATCAAGACTAGCATAAAATTAGCATCTGTTTAGACATAGAGATCAGTGAATAGAACTGAGAGTCCAGAAACAAACCCACACATTTATGGTCAACTGCTTTTGACAAGGGTGCCAAGAGAATTCAATGGGGGAAGAATAGTCTTTTCAACAAATAATGCTGGCACAACTGGATATCCACGTGCAGAAAAATGAAGTCTGACCCCTACTTCGCACTGTATACAAAAATCGATCCAAAATTCATCCTAGACCTAAACAGAAGAGCCAAAACTATGAAACCCTGAAAAGAAAGCATAGAGGCAAATCTTTGTGACCTTGAATTAGGCAGTAGTTTCTTATGTGTGACAGCAAAAGGACAAATAACAAAAGAAAAAAAAACAGCTTTATTGAGTATCATCAAAATTGAAAATTTTGTGCTTTCAAGGATAGAATCAAGAAAGTGAAACTACAACTCACAGAATGGGAGAAAATATTTGCAGATCATGTACCTGATAAGGGTTTGACATCCTGAATATGTAAAGAACACTCACAACTCAACAATAAGAGAAAATAACCTAATTTTAAAATGAGCAAAGGCTTTGAACAGACTGTTTTCCAAAGAAGATATATAAGTGGTCAATAAGTACAGGAAAATATTTTCAGCAGCATCACCATTAGGTAAATGCACATCAAAACCACAGTGAGGTACCACTTTACATACATTAGAATGACTCATCCAAAGGTGGACAATTACAAGTGTTGGTGAAGATGTGGAGAAACTGGAACGCTCACCTTATGCTGGCAGGAATGTAAAATAGTTCAGCTGCTTTGGAAGAGAGTTTGGAAGTTCCCCACAATATGCACACAGAGTTACCACATGTTCTAGTAATGACACTGCTAGGTCTGGACTCGAGGGAGTTGGAAACATACAGCCACAGAAAAATATGTACGTTAATGTTCAATAGTGACATTATTCATAAAAGCCAGAAAATAGAATCAACCTGAATGTCCATGGATAAATACAATGTAGATCCATACGGTGGAGTCGTATTCCGCTATGAAAAGAAATAGAGTGCTCATACATTCTACCACATGGATCAACCTCGAAACCTTTGTACTAAGTGAGAGAAGCCAGATATAAAGGGCACCTACCTATATGATTCTATTTAAATGGAATGTCCAGAGACAGGAAGTAGATTAGTAGTTGGCAGAGACTGTGGGGAGAAGGGAATGAGGAGTGACTGCTAATGAGTAAGGGATTCCCTTGAAGGGGTGAAAATATTCTGGAATTAGATCATCATGATGGTAAATACAAATACCACTAAATTGTACACTATGAAAAGATGAATTTTATGGAACGTGAATTGTATCTCAATAAAAAACAAAAACAAAGGACCTTTAAGGGAACAATTGGGGAAATTTAGACATAGTCTAAATATTAGACAATATTAGGTAATAATTTCTAATTTTCAGAGGGTAAGAATGATATGGCTATAAAAGAAAAAGGTCATTATTTTTAATTGAGGAATTCTGAAATATTTAGGGATAAAGTTTATAATGTTTGCAACTGATTTTCCAATGGCTCAGCAAAAGAGAAATATTTTTTTACACATATAAATAAAACAAAATTAGCAAAATATTAACAATGGTACAATCAGGAGATGGGCATCTGAGTGACCTCTGTACTCTTCTTTTGACTTTATTTGAAAATTCTCCAAAATAAAGTTGAGGAAAAAGAGAAAAGTAAGCCCTCAAAGTTTCATCGTTTGTCACATTGTAAATAGTCCTGTCTCCTGGATGGGTTGATTGCGAGAATCAAGAGGTAATTTGTGAAATGCTATAAAGATTTTAATGGTTTTATTTTAAAATTCTGCATTTTGAGAGATCGGAGCGGCCATCACAAATGAGTTGTGACATTATTTTATGCTAAGTCAATTTTCTACCATCATTCTTTTATTTTTTAAGCTTAAGACATGGTTTTCTTTTTTATTCAAATTCTAGAAAAATTCCAGGGCTGCTTAGGGTAAGATGATGAATAGTTAGCACTAATTATTTTGATGGCTAACTTTATTTTCCAAGCAGCTGGGGGGAAAAATTCATCAGGGCAGTCCTCAGAGAGTAAAAACAGAAACATTAGACTCAGCTCGAAACTCACATCATGGGATTCCTGAGAAGAGCTGCACCTAAATGAGTGTTAGGCATCTGGTGAATAGGATTGATGAGCGGACTGGATCAGGAACTTATGAGAACAGAGAGGACTTACCCTGCCTTTGTTTTAGTGACTGGTTGGCACAGGCGCATTGTTTTGAACTGTTGTTACTTGTTTGGTGTATCGATACGATTGTTCTCACTGACATTTCAAAGGACAGGGGCAACGAATGCTTCCATTTCTATTTCATTTCATTCTTCTTCCTTCACCACCTCCAAGAAGGACTTGGCTGAAAGCCATGACTTCACTACTATTGATCAGGTGTGAAGGCTTATGACCTACCTGAGTGCTCCCAACCACAACGCAATGCAGACTCCCTACCCTTCTCTTGATTAGAGGCCTGCTTGATTTCCCTTACTGGGAGAATTCTGTCAAATTCCTTCCATGGGGTGGCTATGCCTCACAGATTTCCCTTTGGTTCAGTGGCTGAGCAACTGAGTGAGACACTGACCGGACACAGCATGGCAAGGCAGGACTGAGGCCATAGTGGGTTTCTTGTTAAGCTCCTATCCCTCATGTCTCCATCCTGGGGTGTGTTCTTATTTTCTCTTTGCATTCCTAAAACACAGGATAGGACCTGAAACCCATCCAAATCAGATAAAAAGAATTGATAAGATTTAAAATGTCTCCTTTCATTAGATTAGCTGCAACTCAACCTGGCAAAGTCTTAAACTAAGGAGTGAAACTCAAACCATGGAATTTGGGATACATCCTGCAAGAGGAGAAAGTATTTTCTGGCCAGCTTAGTTTCCTCACCCAAGTCAACACACTTCTTATTTCGTCTAAAGCCATTGTGTTCCCTGGGGACCACCAGTTCCTATCTGCCGTTGGCATTAGTGGTTGCCTTCTTGGTTGCAACTGGATATTTCTCTGAAATGAAGTGGTAATTTCATTTCCTGTTCCTTGTAAAAAGATGCCCAGTGCACACACTTCATCTAACAGGTTTCCACCAATAATTAACACTCTGCAGGAAATCGGACACAGGGGACCGACCAGCCTGGAGGAAAACAGCCTCCCTCCCTTGAGCTCATCCTTCAACAAAAAGTTGACACCTTCTTAGGCGGGGAAGGTGGAGAGGAAGGGGAAGAAAAGCTTAATGTGCAATGTTCCAGCCTGTGCTGGGGATGGATGGGGTATGCACTGGGATTCACCAGAATCTGATTTTCTAATCGTCTCAAGAAAGCGGCTGCTAAGTTTGACATGAATTTGGAGGTGCTCTCTCAAGGAGAACCAGGGAGCATGAGGGTTAGTTGTTTTGATTTACAGCCACAGTAGCAGACCCTACATGTGTTGTAGACAATGTGATCAAATTGTAGCAAACTCCATGGCTCTAGTATGAACTTGGTGCAGATCATTTATGGAGTCTCCTGATAAGAAAAACATCAGAGTATGAACATTTATTTTTTGGGGGAACTTAACTGAGACAGACCTTGTATGCTGCTGTGAAAGCCAAAATACAATTATAGATCACCCAGAATAACTGAGACCACCCTGAATGTTCACTTGGATTCCAGTAAGAGAAGTATTTGAAGTCAGGGAATTGAAATAATCGGTCAGAAGTATCAAATATCACGAATAGTTCCTGAAAGTTTCTTTCAGGAAAGTTTCTTTCAAGATATTGCTTTTTAAAAGAAACCCACGTCTCAGAATAATTGTTGAATCACAACAACAGGGATTTCCTTTCTGATTTCTTCCCAGTAATAATAATGCCTTACACACATACCGTATGTTATTTCACATGAGGCAACATTGTGCAATGATTAAGAACACAGACATTGCTAATTACCACCTGTGTGACCTTGGATAAATGTCTTAGCTTTTCTGTGCCCCTCTCTCTTTAATCTCTAAAATGGGAATAATAGTATCATCTATCTCTGAATATTGTTGTGTGCAGCTGAGCATGTTTGACAGAGGAAGGTCTTCATAGCTGTTAGCTCTTACTATTGTTTTCTTTTTCATACCCTACATTCATTTGTCATTCACAGTAAGCTTTACAGTGCTCAAGTGTATTGGTGTGGTAGCCAGTGATAGAACCAGTATAGGAAGAGAGACAATTTCTTGATTTATGGACGCCAAGGAGATTGGACACCCTGAGCGGTGTGGGAAGATCCTGGGTGTCTCTCATGTTCAGGACCTCTGGAGTCAGGACCTGAAGGCCCCCAGAAGGCCCCTTTGTCTTTCACTGTCCGCTGTCTGAAATAATCTTAATTTGCCTCTCCTTACAGACTGGCTTTCTTCCCATGGAATGTAGTAGCTTCCAATTTCAAGTGAGGCTTACCTCTGACAGCCTGTAACACTGATGAAGAATTGATGGCTTCCTTAGCTATTCCCAGGTTCAAAATCGTGGGGAAAGATCCTGGTTCCTAGAGATTTATGGGGACCAATAGATGGAGGCCAGGAAGTAGGGTTTTATAAAAATATGACTGTCCTATTAAATATTGCCATGTTGATGAGGTGGGGGGATGGGAGGTGGTGAGTGAGACAAGTTCAAGAACACCAGGGTTGGGGAGAATGAGAAGTTGGTATGCATTATACCCAGAAAGATTTTGTTTTAGATTTATTTATTTTAGAGAGAGATAGAGAGAGAGAGAATGGGATTAGGGTCAGAAATCCTCAAGCAGACTCCCTGCTGAGCACAGAGTCCAATATGGGGCTTGATCCCAGGACCCTGAGATCATGACCTGAGTGGAAATCAAGAGTCCGACGCTTAACCAACTGAGCCACCCATGTGCCCCCTACCCAGAAAGATCTTTAAAATTTTGTTGTTGTTACGATCTACATATCATAAATTCACCCTTTTAAGGTGTGCAATTTAGTGGTTTTTAGTATATTCACCAAGTTATGTAATTATCGTGTCTAATCCCAGAACATTTTTCTCACCTCCCAAAAAATCCCCTAAACCACAAGCAGTCACTCCTCATTCTCTCCTCTCCTAACGCCTACTGATCATTAATTCACTTACTATCTCTATAAATTTGCCTGTTCTGGTCATTTCATATAAATGGAATTAGACAACATGTAGCCTTTTGTCCTGGGCTTCTTTCACTCAACGTATGTTTGGGGTTTTTTGTTTGTTTGTTTTTGTTTTTTGAGAATGAGAGAGAGAAAGAGAGAGCATGAGAAGGGGGAGGGTCAGAGGGAGAAGTAGACTCCTGCCAAGCAGGGAGCCCAATGTGGGATTCGATCCCGGAACTCGGGATCATGACCTGAGCCAAAGGCAGTTGCTTAACCAACTGAGCCACCCAGACACCCCTCAAAGTATGTTTTCAAGATCATCCATGTTGATGGACTGATCATCCACAAATCAGCACCTTATTCTTTTTAGTAGCAAAATACTAGTCCATTGAATGGATATACCACATTTTCTTTATCCATTTGACAGTTGATGGACATTTGGGTTGACTCCACTTTTGGACTATTATGAAGAATATTGCTATGAACATTCATGTGCAAATTTTTGTGTGGATATATGTTTTCAACCCTCTTTATTCTGTACCTAGGAGTTGAATTACTGGGACTTATGGGAATTCTGTTTAATAGTTTGAAGAACTGCCAAACTGTTTTCGAAAGCAACTGAACCATTTTTTTACAGTCTCACCAGCAGTCTATGGGGTTCCAGTTTCTCCACCTCTTCAACACTAGTGATTGTCCATCTTTTCCATTACAGATGCTCTAACATGTATAAAGTAGTATCTCATTGCAGTAATAATGTTGACCATCTTTTCATGTGCTTACTGGTCATTTGTATATATTCTCTGGAGGGCTATCTATTTTATTTTATATTTCATTTTTTAAATATTTTATTTTATTTTATTTTTTATAACCATATAATACATTTTTATCCCCAGGGATACAGGTCTGTGAATCACCAGGTTTACACACTTCACAGCACTCACCATAGCACATACCCTCCCCAATGTCCATAACCCCACTCCCCTTCTCCCCATCCCCCTCCCCCCAGCAACCCTCAGTTTGTTTTTTGAGATTAAGAGTCACTTATGGTTTGTCTCCCTCCCAATCCCATCTTGTTTCATTCATTCTTCTCCTACCCCCTCAACCCCCCATGTTGCATCTCCACTTCCTCATATCAGGGAGATCATATGATAGTTGTCTTTCTCCGCCTGACTTATTTCGCTAAGCATGATACCCTCTAGTTCCATCCACATTGTCGCAAATGGGAAGATTTCATTTCTTTTGATGGCTGCATAGTATTCCATTGTGTATATATACCACATCTTCTTGATCCATTCATCTGTTGATGGACATCTAGGTTCTTTCCATAGTTTGGCTATTGTAGACATTGCTGCTATAAACATTCGGTGCACGTGCCCCTTCGGATCACTACGTTTGTATCTTTAAGGTAAATACCCAGTAGTTCAATTGCTGGGTCATAGGGTAGTTCTATTTTCAACATTTTGAGCAACCTCCATGCTGTTTTCCAGAGTGGCTGCACCAGCTTGCATTCCCACCAACAGTGTAGGAGGGTTCCCCTTTCTCCGCATCCTTGCCAGCATCTGTTATTTCCTGACTTGTTAATTTTAACCATTCTGACTGGTGTGAGGTGATATCTCATTGTGGTTTTGATTTGTATTTCCCTGATGCTGAGTGATATGGAGCACTTTTTCATGTGTCTGTTGGCCATCTGGATGTCTTCTTTGCAGAAATGTCTGTTCATGTCCTCTGCCCATTTCTTGATTGGATTATTTGTTCTTTGGGTGTTGAGTTTGCTAAGTTCTTTATAGATTTTGGACACTAGCCCTTTATCTGATATGTTGTTTGCAAATATCTTCTCCCATTCTGTCAGTTGTCTTTTGGTTTTGTTAAATGTTTCCTTTGCTGTGCAAAAGCTTTTGATCTTGATAAAATCCCAATAGTTCATTTTTGCCCTTGTTTCCCTTGCCTTTGGCGATATTCCTAGGAAGATGTTGCTGCGGCTGAGGTCGAAGAGGTTGCTGCCTGCATTCTCCTCAAGGATTTTGATGGATTCCTTTCTCACATTGAGGTCCTTCATCCATTTTGAGTCTATTTTCGTGTGTGGTGTAAGGAAATGGTCCAATTTCATTTTTCTGCATGTGGCTGTCCAATTTTCCCAACACCATTTATTGAAGAGGCTGTCTTTTTTCCATTGGACATTCTTTCCTGCTTTGTCGAAGATTAGTTGACCATAGAGTTGAGGGTCTATTTCTGGGCTCTCTATTCTGTTCCATTGATCTATGGGTCTGTTTTTGTGCCAGTAACATGCTGTCTTGATGATGACAGCTTTGTAATAGAGCTTGAAGTCCGGAATTGTGATGCCACCAACTTTGGCTTTCTTTTTCCATATTCCTTTGGCTATTCGAGGTCTTTTCTGGTTCCATATAAATTTTAGGATGATTTGTTCCATTTCTTTGAAAAAAATGGATGGTATTTTGATAGGAATTGCATTAAATGTGTAGATTGCTTTAGGTAGCTTAGACATTTTCACAATATTTATTTTTCCAGTCCAGGAGCATGGAACATTTTTCCATTTCTTTGTGTCTTCCTCAATTTCGTTCATGAGTACTTTATAGTTTTCTGAGTATAGATTCTGTGCCTCTTTGGTTAGGTTTATTCCTAGGTATCTTATAGTTTTGGGTGCAATTGTTAAATGGGATTGACTCCTTAATTTCTCTTCCTCTGTCTTGTTGTTGGTGTAGAGAAATGCAACTGATTTCTGTGCATTGATTTTATATCCTGACACTTTACTGAATTCCTGTATAAGTTCTAGCAGTTTTGGAGTGGAGTCTTTTGGGTTTTCCACATATAGTATCATATCATCTGCGAAGAGTGATAGTTTGACTTCTTCTTTGCCGATTTGGATGCCTTTAATTTCTTTTTGTTGTCTGATTGCTGAGGCTGGGACCTCTAATACTATGTTAAATAGCAGTGGTGATAATGGACATCCCTGCCGTGTTCCTGACCTTAGCGGAAAAGCTTTCAGTTTTTCTCCATTGAGAATGATATTTGCGGTGGGTTTTTCATAGATGGCTTTGATAATGTTGAGGTATGTGTCCTCTATCCCTACACTTTGAAGAGTTTTGAACAGGAAGGGATGCTGTACTTTGTCAAATGCTTTTTCAGCATCTATTGAGAGTATGATATGGTTCTTGTTCTTTCTTTTATTAATGTGTTGTATCACATTGATTGACTTGCGGATGTTGAACCAACCTTGCATCCCTGGAATAAATCCCACTTGGTCATGGTGAATAATCCTTTTAATGTACTGTTGAATCCTATTGGCTATTATTTTGGTGAGAATTTTCACATCTGTGTTCATCAAGGATATTGTCTGTAGTTCTCTTTTTTGATGGGATCCTTGTCTGGTTTGGGGATCCAGGTGATGCTGGCTTCATAAAATGAGTTTGGAAGTTTTCCTTCCATTTCTCTTTTTTGGAACAGTTTCAAGAGAATAGGAATTAGTTCTTTTTTAAATGTTTGGTAGAATTCCCCCAGGAAGCCCTCTGGCCCTGGGCTTTTGTTTGTTTGGAGATTTTTGATGACTGTTTCAATCTCCATTCTGGTTATGGGTCTGTTCAGGTTTTTTATTTCTTCCTGGTTCAGTTGTGGTAGTTTATATGTCTCTAGGAATGCATCCATTTCTTCCAGATTGTCAAATTTGTTGGCGTAGAGTTGCTCATAGTATGTTCTTATAATTGTCTATATTACTTTGGTGTTAGTTGTGATCTCTCCTCTTTCATTCATGATTTTATTTATTTGGGTCCTTTCTCTTTTCTTTTTGATAAGTCTGGCCAGAAGTTTATCAATCTTATTAATTCTTTCAAAGAACCAGCTCCTAGTTTTGTTGATTTGTTCTATTGTTTTTTTTTGGTTTCTATTTCATTGATTTATGCTCTGATCTTTATGATTTCTCTTCTTCTGCTGGGTTTAGGGTTTCTTTCTTGTTCTTTCTCCAGCTCCTTTAGGTGTAGGGTTAGGTTGTGTACCTGAGACCTTTCTTGTTTCTTGAGAAAGGCTTGTACCACTATATGTTTTCCTCTCAGGACTGCCTTTGTTGTGTCCCACAGATTTTGAACCATTGTGTTTTCATTATCATTTGTTTCCATGAATTTTTTTGCAATTCTTCTTTAATTTCCTGGTTGACCCATTCATTCTTTAGAAGGATGCTGTTTAGTCTCCATGTATTTGGGTTCTTTCCAAATTTCCTCTTGTGATTGAGTTTAACTTCAGAGCATTGTGGTCTGAAAATATGCAGGGAATGATCCCAATCTTTTGATACTGGTTGAGACCTGATTTAGGACCGAGGATGTGATCTATTCTGGAGAATGTTCCATGTGCACTAGAGAAGAATGTGTATTCTGCTGCTTTGGGATGAAATGTTCTGAATATATCTGTGATGTCCATCTGGTCCATTGTGTCATTTAAGTCCTTTATTTCCTTGTTGATCTTTTGCTTGGATGATCTGTCCATTTCAGTGAGGGGAGTGTTAAAGTCTCCTAATATTATTGTATTATTGTTGATGTGTTTCTTTGATTTTGTTAATTGGTTTATATAGTTGGCTGCTCCCATGTTAGGGGCATAGATTTTTAAAATTGTTAGATCTTCTTGTTGGAGAGACCCTTTGAATATGTTATAGTGTCCTTCCTCATCTCTTATTATAGTCTTTGGCTTCAAATCTAATTGATCTGATACAAGGATTGCCACTCCTGCTTTCTTCTGATGTCCATTAGCATGGTAAATTGTTTTCCACCCCCTCACTTTAAGTCTTCGGGTTTAAAATGAGTTTCTTGTTGGCAACATATGGATGGGTTTTGTTTTTTTATCCATTCTGATACCCTGTGTCTTTTGATTGAGGGCATTTAGCCCATTGACATTCAGGGTAACTATTGAGAGATATGAATTTAGTGCCATTGTATTGCCTGTAAGGTGACTGTTACTGTATATTGTCTCTGTTCCTTTCTGATCTACTACTTTTAGGCTCTCTCTTTGCTTAGAGGACCTCTTTCAATATTTCCTGTAGAGCTGGTTTGGTGTTTGAAAATTCTTTGTTTTTGTTTATCCTGGAAGCTTTTAATCTCTCCTTCTATTTTCAATGATAGCCTAGCTGGATATAGTATTCTTGGCTGCATGTTTTTCTCATTTAGTGCTCTGAACATATCATGCCAGCTCTTTCTGGACTGCCAGGTCTCTGTGGATAAGTCTGCTGCCAATCTAATATTTTTACCATTGTATGTTTCAGACTTCTTTTCCTGGGCTGCTTTCAGGATTTCTCTTTGTCACTAAGACTTGTAAATTTTACTATTAGGTGAGGGGGTGTGGACCTATTCTTATTGATTTTGAGGGGGGTTCTCCGCAACTCCTGGATTTTGATGCTTGTTCCCTTTGCCATATTGGGGAAATTCTCTCCAATAATTCTCTCCAATATACCTTCTGCTCCCCTCTCTCTTTCTTCTTCTTATGGAATCCCAATTATTCTAATGTTGTTTCGTCTTATGGTGTCACTTATCTCTGGAATTCTCCCGTCATGGTCCAGTAGCTATTTGTCCCTCTTTTGCTCAGCTTCTTTATTTTCTGTCATTTGGTCTTTTAGATTGCTAATTCTTTCTTCTGCCTCATTTATCCTAGCAGTGAGAGCCTCCGTTTTTGATTGCACCTCATTAATAGCTTTTTTTATTTCAACTTAGTTAGATTTTAGTTCTTTTATTTCTCCAGAAAGGGCTTTTATATCTCCCGAGAGGTTTTCTCTAATATCTTCTATGCCTTTTTTGAGCCTGGTTAGAACCTTGAGAATCGTCATTCTGAACTCTAGATCTGACATATTACCAATGTCTGTATTGATTAGGTCCCTAGCCTTCGGTACTGCCTCTTGTTCTTTTTTTTTTTTTTTTTTTTGTGGTGAATTTTTCCGTCTTGTCTTTTGTCCAGATAAGAGTATATGAAGGAGCAAGTAAAATACTAAAAGGGTGGCAAAGACCCCAGGAAAATGTGCTTTAACCAAATCAGAAGAGATCCCAAATCGTGAGGGGGGAGAAAGGGGATAAAAAGAGGTTCAGAAAGAAAAAAAAGAAAGAAAGAAAGAAAGAAAGAAACTATTAAAAAAAGAAAACGAATAAGTAAAAAATATAAAAAAGAAAAAATATATATTTATTAGATAAACTAGTTAAAAAACGTTAAAAAAAGAAAAGGGTAAAAGTTAAAAAAATTTAGCAGAAGAGAGGGAAAAAATTGAAAAAGAAAAAAAATAAAATTAACTGCAAAACTAAAGAATCATGGCAAGAAAGCCATGAGTTCCATGCTTTGCTTTCTCCTCCTCTGGAATTCCGCTGCTCTCCTTGGTATTAAAACTGCACTCCTTGGTAGGTGAACTTGGTCCTGGCTGGATTTCTTGTTGATCTTCTGGGGGAGGGGCCTGTTGTAGTGATTCTCAAGTGTCTTTGCCCCAGGCGGAATTGCACCGCCCTTACCAGGGGCCAGGCTGAGTAATCTGCTCGGTTTGCTTTGGGGAGCTTTTGTTCCCTGAGCACTTTCCGTAGAGTTCTGGAGGACGACAATGAAAATGGCAGCCTCCCAGTCTCTGGCCCGGAGGAGCCGAGAGCTTGGGTTCCACTCCTCGGTGTGCCCTCAGAGAACAATGCCCATTTACTCCCGTCTCCCTGGCCTCCGGCCACACTCCGAGCTCACCGATCCTGCAACTAGTTCAAGGTAACCCCGAGCTGAGAGCTCACTCCTCGGCTCTGTCTCTGTAGCCAGCTTCCCTGTTCTAATACCTGTAAGCTCTGTGACACTCAAACTCCCCAATCCTTCTGTGACCCTGCGGGACCTGAGGCCACGCTGACCCCGCGTGGGCTTCACCCCGGTTTAGCCTCTGGAGCGATGTCCCTCAGCGGAAAAGAGTTTTAAATGTCCTGATTTTGTGCTCCGTTGTTCCGCCGCTTGCGGGAAGCCAGCCTCTCCCCCCCACAGTCTATCTTCCCATCCCTTTGAATTCACTTCTCCTCCAGTCCTACCTTTCAGAAAGTGGTTGATTTTCTGTTTCTAGAATTGCTGTTCTTCTTCTCTTCAATCTCCTGTTGGATTTGTACGTGTTTGCAATCTTTAGAAAAGCTATCTAGCTGATCTCCTGCTAGTTGAAGTAGTCTCAGCCTGCTACTTCTCCGCCATCTTGACTCCTCTCCCCGGGCTATCTATTTTAATCCTTTGCTTATTTGGGGGGCATCCAGGTGGCTGGTTTGGTTAAGCATCTGTCTTTGGCTCAGGTCATGATCTCAGGGTCCTGTAATGGAGCCCTGCATTGGGCTCCCTGCTCAGTGGGGAGCCTGCTTCTCCCTTTCCCTCTGCCGCTGCCCCTGCTTGTGCTCTCTCACTCTGTCAAAGAAATAAATAAAATCTTTTTTTAAAAAAATTTATGCCCATTTTAAAATTGGGCTGTCTTTTTATTATTGAGTTGTAAGATTTTTTTTTATATACTCTGGATACTAGGCCCTTATTAGATAGATGATTTGCAAATTTTTCCTCCCATCCCATGGGCTGTTTTTCACTTTCATGATAGTGCTCTTTGAACTATAAGTTTTTAATTTCGAGGACATTCCATCTTTTTTTTTTTTTTTTTTGGTGTCATATCTAAGAAACAGTGGCATAGTCTAGGGTCACAAAGATTTGTTGTTGTTGTTTTTTAAAGATTTTATTTATTTGACAGACAGAGATCACAAGCAGACAGAGAGGCAGGCAGAGAAAGAGGAGGAAGCAGGCTCCCTGAGGAGCAGAGAGCCCGATGCGGGACTCTATCCTAGAACCCTGGGATCATGACCTGAGCAGAAGGCAGAGGCTTTAACCCACTGAGCCACCCAGGCGCCCCAGATTTGTTTTTTTTTTTTTAAGAGTTAGTCTGAACTTTTACATTTAGGTAAAAGTTTGAGTTAATTTATGTATATGGTATGAGGTAGGAGTCGAGCTTCTTTCTTTATATGTGAATACCAAGTTGTCTCAGCACTGCTTGTTTAAAAAACTATTCTTTCTTATGTTGAACTATCTTGGCGTCCTTGTCAGAATCAATTGACTATAAATGATTGGGTTTATTTCTGGACTCTCAATTCTATTCCACTGATCTATATGCCTATACTTATGCCAGTACCACAGTCTTGATTACTATAGTTTTGTAACAATGTTTAAAATGGAAAGTGTAAAAAAAAAAATGGAAAGTGTACATCTTTTTGCTCTTTTTCAAAATGTTTTGGAAGCCAGCTGAGACTTTAATAAGGATTATGTTGATTCTGTAGGAGAATTGCCATCTTGACAATATTAAATGTTACAATCCACGAACACGGGATGAGTTTCTCTTTACTTAGATCTTTAATTTCTGTCCAGTATATTTTGTAGTTTACAGTGTATAAATCTTGCCCCTTCTTGGTTAAATTTATCCTTATAGTATTTTATTATGTCCAGTTCTATCATAAGTGGAATTATTTTCTTAATTTATTTTTCAAATTGTTGATTTCTGGTATATAATAATACAATGGAATTTTGTATATTGATCTTGTGCCCTTCAATGTTTCTGAGCTCCACCAGGTTTTTTTTTTAATGTGTATGGATTTCTTAAGATTTTCTACATACAAGCATATGTCATATATGTAATCCAAGACAGAGATATAGTTTTACTTCTTCCTTTCTAATCCGGATGCCCTTTGTATCTTTTTTTGCCTGATTTCTGTGGTAAGATAGATTATCAACCATATTTTATAGATGGAAGAACTGAGATTCAGGAAAGTTATGTAGCTTCTTAAAGTTTCTGTGTACTTAGGTAGCTTGGATTTTAATCCTGATTCTGATAATAGCTTGCTGTATATCCTGGATCTCGGTTTACCATCTATGAACTTTAGATATTGAGCAAAACAAGTCAATGAACGTATAATTACAAATACAAGTAATAAGTGTACTGTGAAGGATATGAATATGGTGCATATAGGAGAATACCATTGTGTGTATTGGGAGCTGGGTCCACTTTAGAAAGAGTTGTTAGGACAGGTTTCTAACATTTCAGATACAACCTAAAGTCAGAAGGATAATTCATTTGAAGTTTCTTGTAGTCAGAAGAATCAATATTTGTGAAGGCTCAAAGACAGGAAGGAGTTTTACTCTCTTTGCCTTGAAATTAAAACTTGGTGAAGGCAAGATATCAATCTGTTTTGATTCATCAGGGAGTCACCAGAACCTAACACTGTACCTGGAACATTGTATGTGTTCAGAAAATAGTTGTTGAGTGAATGAATGGGTAACTAAATGGATTTATAAATCAGGTAATTTGTAAGGATCCTTTGAACTTTGACAGTCTACTTTTTTGGTAATTAGAGCTGAGTTTCTGATTTCAAATTTACTGTGGCTGGTGAGTTAATTCCAGTTTGTTTTGTTCCACACAACAAGGTTTTAAGGATTTAGCCTCTAAATCTCTGAGTTCTGGTTACTGGTAGGCTCTCTTGACATTCAAGGACCTCCCTTTGTAGGTTTTGGGGAACAAATTTGGCCTTCCATACTTGGGAAGGAGTTGGTGAGGGCTGAGAGAGAGGGTGGTGTAGTGTTTGGGGGGTAAGGAAGCAAAAAGAAGCACAGGGGAGATGGCCATGACCTTGGTCCTGGGTGTCAAGGTAGGATTGCTGGAGTCCACCTGCTTGCTTTTTTTTTTTTTAACCTTCTCTTATCTCCCATTGGCCAGAGTCCTAACCTAACAAACAGTCTAATGCCAGTCTTGGAGACTGACCCCTGGCTCACTGACATTTACCAGTATCCCACCATGTCTGTGAATGAAGAAATCAGTGCTCACAAGAGTGTCTTTCTGGTGAATACCTTGTCTCTGACCCAGGAGCATCTCCTCACTCCCACCTATAGAGGGCTCTCGGCTGAGGCTGTGGCTCTGGTTACCTGTGTCATCAATGGAGTTGATCGACAACCTAACATACCACCTCCTTTGTGCTTCATTATAACTCACTCAGACTGAGTCGATTATACTCTCTGCACTCTAGCACCATTAGTCTGCGCAAAGCCATCCTTTCTTTTATTTGATCATTTTTCTGCCTCTTTCCTTTCTCCTACCTTTAAACACCCTGTGTGTGTGTGTGTGTGTGTGTGTGTGTGTGTGTGTGTGTTTAGCTTCACTGGGTATGTTTTTAAAGGCAGTGAATGGTATATGCTCTGTATTGGTCTGCTAGGGCTGCCATAATAAAATATCACAGTCTGGGTGGCTTAAAGAACAGAAATGTATTTTGTCACAGTGTGAAAGCTGGAAGTACAAGATCAAGTTATTAACAGGTTTGGTTTCTCCTGAGGCCTCTCTTCTTGACTTGCAGATGGCTGCCTTATTGCTCTAGTTCCCACATGGCCTTTCCTCTATGTGTGTGTGTGTATCCCTGTGTCTCTTTGTGTATCGTAATCTTTTCTTATAAGGACACCAGTCGAACTGGATTGGGGGCCCATCTTAATGGCCTTGTTTTAGTGTAATAACCTTTAAAAAAAAACAGGTTTTATTTATTTATTTGACAGAGAGAGATCACAAAGTAGGCATAGAGACAGGCGGGGGGCAGGAGGAAGCAGGCCCTCTGCTGAGCAGAAAGTCCAATGCAGGGCTCGATCCCAGGACCCTGAGATCATGACCTGAGCTGAAGGCAGAGGCTTAATCCACTGAGCCACCCAGGCACCCCATGTAATCACCTCTTAAATACCTTATCTCCAAATACGGTTGTATTCTGAGAAACGAGAAGTTGGGACCTCAACATATGAATTTGAGGGGAACAGAATTCAGTCCATAACATACTATATATCTTATCATTTCTTCTCTCTCTGTCGACATTCTGTTTTGGATCTCTATCGGTGTTACTACATGCAACGTATAGACAATGCCATTTTTTACTTGTCCATTCTTCAAAAGATGGACCCTCTAATTTGCCCCAGACCCTTTACTACCCTACCACAAACAATGATGCAAAAAACATGCTTGTATACAGCTCCTTGTGGGGCTGCAAGAAGTTCTCTGGATTATATAGCAGAAGTGGACTTGCTTGGATGCAAAGCACACATGTTAAGGATCAGTAAGTAGCTCCAAATTGCTTTCCAGAATCTGGACCAGCTGTGGAGGAGGATTCCTCTTTCCCAACATCATCAGCAGCACTTAATGCCACTTTTTAATCATTTCCAGTCTAATGAGCAAAATAAGTATCTTGTTGTTGTTGTGTTTAGCACAGTTCTGACCACTACTAAAGTTGAGGACCTTTCCATGTGTTTAATAGCCGTTAAGGTTTCTTCACTGATAAGTGTCTATATACTTTGATAATTGTCCTATTTTTTCTTGATAATTTGAGAAGTTCTTTGTATATTCTAGGCATTAATCCTTGTTGGTTTCCCTTCCAGGGGAAACTTGACCCATAGGGCCCTTCTTTAAGGAGGAATCTTGACTTTTGCTCTAGTAGAATCCATCCATTCTCCTCTTCTGGCTTTTTTTCTTTCATGTTTAGTTTCTAAAATTTGCTTTCTTTCCACTGCCCCAATATCACAAAGATATTCTTTTGCATTGTATCATCTTCTTCTATTATTTAGTTGACTCTATATCTCTCACATTTGTATCTTTAATCAATTTGGATCTTATTATTTTTGTAGTCAGTATTGACTGACTACAGTTACTTCTCAATACTAATCCTCTTCTCTGGTTCTTTAGACATATCATCTCACATTTTAGATGGGCATACTGCTATCCATGATAATGTGCCACTCACATTTTATAGACTTCCTTACAGTTAAGTGAAGCCACACAAAACATGACTTAGTTCTCAACAATTTGATACAGCCAAAAGTATGTGAGAGAGTCCTGAGAAGACTTTAAAATGGAGGAGACAAGTTCCCTCTGAATCTTTCTGTCAACAGCCTGGACTGTTGAAATATGCCGGAGTATCAGCAGCCGTATTGAGCCATGGAGGAGTCTTGAGGTTAGGTACAATATGCTGAGGATGGCAGAGCAGAAAGCTAGAAAGGCTTTGGTGATATTACAGAGTTCCAGTATCAGCCCTGCGTCCTACCTCTGGATTTCTTTTACAGGAGAGAGAACTAAGCTTATGCCTTATTTAACCACTGCCACTTTTTTGGTGGGGGGAGTAATACATAGGCAGTTAAACCCAATACCCTAGTGCTAACTAGTATGGTATGGAGAGCCAATCTGATTTTTCTCCATATAGTGAGCCTATTTTTCCAACACCATCTACTAAATGATTCATTCTTTTCCTACTAGTTGTGATATTACCTCTATCATGTATTTAGTTCTTATATATTCATGAATCTATCTGTTGCCAGGATCTCAACTATTAAATCTCACTTTATTTCTCTGTCAGTGTCCCAAAGTTATCAGAAACTATGAGTCCCTGCAAAGAAGACAGCATACTATCATTTCCTCCTCCCTGTTCCCCTATCCCTTCCCCACCCTATGGATATCAGCTAAAATTTTAATTTTGGGTTATTATGGGTATACTTTTTGTTGTTTGTTTTGGCCAAGGCTTAACTAAACAAAAGTAGATCTTACTATAGTCTTTATTTATCCTTTCTTTTTATATCTTGTCGCTTCCTCCTATATTATTCCTCTTCTTGCTGTAATACAGATCCCAAGAGGTCTTTCAGAGAGGTGGTGTGGTAAACTTTCTGAGACATACCTGAAAATGTTTATTCCATTATTACATTTAAATGATAGATTAATTGATTATAAAGTTCAAGATTAAAGTTGTTTTCCTTTAATAATTTAATGAGATTACATATTTATCTTCTATGCTCTTGAGAAATCTGGTTTCCTTTTTCTTTGATGTTCTAAAATTTCACTATAAAATATTTAGAATAGATTTTTTCTTCTTCCCTAATTCAGCATTAAAAATCCTGCCATCCTGGAGTCTTGGATTTTTTTTTTTTTTTATAGGGAGTGGATGAGGGGAACAGGGAGAGGAAGAGAGAGAATCTTAAGTAGGCTTAATCCCAGCATGTGAACCTGACATAGGACTTGATTTCACAACCCTGAGATCATGACCTCAGTTGGACACTTAAAGACTGACCCACCCAGGTGTCCCTTAGATGTTTCTTTAATTCCGGGAGACATTTGGAGATTATTTCCTAAAAAATGTTCTTGTTTTCACTTAGCCCTTATCTGCATCTAGGACTCCTACCAGATGGAAACTGACATGACTTTCACGTCTTTTAACTTCTCTTTCATTCTCTTTATTTTTTTACCCCATCTAAATATGTTCTGGATTGAGTTCCTTGACCTGATCTTCCAGCTCATTAATTTGTTCTTTGACTACAATAATTCTGTTTTTAAAGCCATTTGTTGTATTATTCTCCATCACAGTATGTCCTAATGCCTATTTTTCATAATTGCTTTCCTCTGTATCATGTTTCCAATATTCCTCCTTATATGTCTGAATATTATCTACTTATTTATTTAAAATCTTTTAGTTACATTAGTTGTGCTTTTTTAGTGCAAATTTTTTATTTGCTTCCATTTTATAGTGTTTATGTTTACAGGCTATCTCATTGTCTGTTCCTTGAGGTTATCAGCTAACTTGGTGTTCTGCAGGCCTTCTGTTTGCCCTTCTAGATCCACTTTCCACTTTCCCCACCCTGCTCAGTGTTTCTGAGCCTGGCCTGTGCAAATGACATCTACATGATCCCTTGTCCTCTGGCTTCCTGTTGGGTTCAGTCACCAGGGAGACCCAGCAGGAGAACGGTGGGAGGGAAGAATGTGCAGTCAAGGACGCTTATTCTCTCACTTCTCTCCCTATGGTGTTGGCTGTGTCCTTGACTGAATGTCAGAACTCCTATCAAGACCTCTTCCAAAGACTTTCTTCCTGTGAGTCTGATACCTCCTACCCTCTCCCTCTCCCAGGCTGTGACTAGCACTTGTGTACTGCTATGTGCTGGCCACATAATTATAAATAGTCTTATTTATTGAAGTCTTATTACTAAAGTCCTCTCAAATGATCAGTTTGGGTATGCCACCATTTCCTGCTGGGACCCTGACTAGCATATTCAACTAGCGTTATTTACCTGGAGAAAGGGACTAAAGCTGATTCGACTCTGCCTAAGGTCTCTCCAAGTGAGTTAGACAGGGAGCATGATACCAAGTGACTTTGAGGGAGTGCCCCCTGCTGGAGAGGCCCTTGTGTTGAAATTCAGGCTTAAGCCTCCCTTGCCTCATTCCTTCTGTCCTGGGAGCTCAGTCACTCTTCTCAGGAACTGCTTTTATCCAGAGATGTTGCAATTGCTCAAACTATGGGGTGGTTTGAGGAGGGGCAGGTTTCTCGTTTGCCAACTCATCTGCCTTTATGCTTCTATTCTTTACCTCTACAGCTTCAGAGCTTCCAGGATATTCTCTGCCTGGCCTTGTGGTTGTAGCGGAGAAGTCAACTCAGGGCAATGCTGGGGAGAGAAAAGAGTTAAACTAAAAAGTTCTCTGCTGGTCTGTCCCCATTTGGAGCTTCAGAGCTTGCGTCACCATCTACCCACCCCAGACCCAACCACCTCCTATTTCTCAAAGAATCTCTCATTGTTTTTGTTATGTTTTGTTTTTTAAAGTTGGAGAACCAGCTCTGAGCTCTTCAGTTTCTCTCGGGTCCAGTTTGGCGACAGGAATCATCCATGGAATTCCTTGGATCTGTAAATTGAATGTGATTGCTCAAACAGATACCTATGTTTTCTCAGCATTGACATTCTGATTCACCAGGGCAATAACTGTTTGCCCAAGGCAGCCTCTCCACTGCCATTGACTCCCCCCTGATAATAGACAAGGCCAACCTTCAGAGGTCATGCAGTCTACCCTCCTTGGAAAATCTGCACCAAACTGTATCACAAAGAGGCAGCTAGGAAATCTCTGCTCAGGTATGGGAAGGTCTGGCTGTACCTTCTGTGTGTATTCTACCTTCCACTGTCTTGAATAATAAAGTGGACATTCTGATGTATCATCCAGGTTCCCCTTTCAGGAATGAAGGACTTACTACCCCTCTTGGGAGGGCTGCTAGCAAAAGACAGTCTTTAGGCATCAGCCCTTTTGGGAGATTGCCTTAACTGAAGAGATAAGAGATATGATGATGATGACAATGAGGATGATGCTTAGTGTTAACGGAGGAATCAAAGAACTATTCAACATAGACCCCGCCTTTAGTAGCTTACAGTCTTGTTAGGAAGATGATGCATAAATAAAAAGAAGAATAATTGAGAATACAAGACAATAAGCCACAGGGTTGAGATGGGCAGTAGTTACAGTAATTTGGGAATTTGAAGGGATAGGCGCGATGTCCCTTTGGTCAAGGCTAGACAAGCTAGATTCTGTATAAAGGAGGGATTTGTAAAGGGTCTTGAGGCTTGATGAAATCCGCTAGGGCAAATTGCAAATGTGGTGATTTAGAGATTTCCTAACTCTATCAGATACTATCTTATTTCCAATAAGATGGATACACACTTGGGAGAGTGTATCCTTGCAATGACCATGGGAACAATCAATAAAGCTGGATTTTATTTTAAAAAACATGCCTACTCATCTTCACAAGACCCTGTGAGACAGACATGATTATTATTCCCACCTTCCAGATAAGGAAGTGAGGCCCATGATGGCTAAGTGACTTGCACAGATTACACAGCTCGCAGGTGGTTGTCTTGGGATCCAAATCCAAGGAGTCCAAGCCATTGAGCAAATGTTTTCCTGCCCTATTTCCAAGGCAGGCAACTGCTTTCCTCGGAGACACCAAAAGATGAGAATTGGATTGAATCTGTTTATGAAGTGATAGTTATGGATAAGCTACGCTGCCTCTGGGAAGAAGAGCTTGTTTATCATTTCTCATCTTTTCTCCAAAAGCAATTTTTGCAGCAGCTCAAGTTATATCCCTAGTAAATGAAACAGGTGCTCATTAGGCCTCCGGGCTGGTGTAGCTCTCACTTTGCAGTTGCTGTAAGAGGTGGAGAAGATGAACAACCCTAAATGTTCACTATGGAAACCTGGACATCGTTTCTATTCATGTGGAGCTCATTAACCTCAGTTTCTTCGAACTGAGTTTTATAAAACAGGCAAGTGTTTCTGGGTGGGGAAGGACAAAGGAGAGGAAGTTGGTATATCTTAAAAAAAAGGAAAAAAAAACCAGAAGCAATGGAAAACCATCCCCTTCCTTTCCCCTTTTATGGTAGTCTCTGAAGCACATATATATAGACTGCCTTGATTTTTTAGTGAAAATTAATAAGACATTTATTTTATTTTATTTTATTTTATTTTTGACACAAATAGACACAGCGAGAGAGGGAACACAAGCAGGGGGAGTGGGAGGGGGAGAAGCAGACCTCCCGCCGAGCAGACCCCCCGCCGAGCAGGGACCCCCCCCCCCCCCCACCACCAATGCTGGGCTCCATCCCAGGACCCTGGGATCATGACCGAGCCAAAGGCAGACGCTTAACAACTGAGCCACCCAGCCGCCCCAAGACATTTATTTTAGAGATGGGACAATTCCTCATCTGATGGCTGAGCTCTCTTGAGTTCAGCCTTTGTGGCTTTAATGAGCAGAGAATGTGGGTACTGGGAGATGTCTGAACAGACCCCATCCAGCCTGTGCAGAGACAGATGACAGGCTTCTACAAACAGAGGGAAAGCTATGTATTGATCCAAGGGATTCCTGAAGTCACTGATTTCACTTTAATGACTCCTCTTTGGTAGAGTGTCTGCTGCCATTCACCTGAGGGTAAACACAGGATCAAAGTTCTGATTCCTCCAGGATTAATCATTTTCTTCTTTATCTGCATCAAAGTTCTTTGATATGGCAAAACTTCCTTTTTCAGTTGAACTCACTGTATGTTTAGATTGCAGTCAGTAATGGTAAATATTGACCGGAGGGGTCATTGCTTACTTGAGGGAAAGGAACTTAACATTTGCAATTGTTTTTTACCCTACTTCTTTCCATAAAAAGGGTTTATTTAAAAATCCTATTAATCTGAGAAAAGAGAGTTTGGCCAAAAGTCTTTCACTGTTTCATCTTCTTATTTCAAAACACTGGAGGGAATTTTTCTAATTCTACGTGGGTTTGGCAACAAAGTTAGTATAAGCTCATGTTTGGAGTCACAAACTTGAGTTGATTTGTAGTTCTAACCTTCTCATTTCCTAACACAGGGCCAGATAACAGTCTTTATAAAAGGATGTAATGATAACACCCAGATTTTACAGTGGTTTTGAGTTTCAAAAGATATAATAATTATAAAGAATTTAGTTCAGTGTCTGGCACATAAATGCTCAGCAAATATGAGCTATCAATGCAATTATTTTATATTATTTCAAAATTTATATGTATGTAAATTAGAGTGTGTGTGTTTGCATAATTTAAAAACTATAGATAACAATCTGAATGTAAGTGGGCTCAGCGATTTTCCTCAAAGATCAATAAGTCTTAAAAACCTTTGAATAGAGTGTCATCTGTATAGGGCTATCCAACATGATTTGTAAAAATTAGGCATGCACATCAGGCCACTTTGATGTTGTACTTTAAAATAGTGAATATATTTTCACTTTATAATTTATAATTCAAATTCATAGATTTGCTATGCCCACTGTAGTTAAAATAACATGTACATATAAAAAAATAACATCTAGGGCACCTGGGTGCCTCAGTTGGTTAAGTGGCTGCCTTCATCTTGGGTACTGAACCCAGGGTCCTGGGATGGAGTCCCACATTGGGCTCCCTGCTCAGTGGGGAGTCTGCTTCTCTCTCTGCCCCTCCCCCCGCTCTTTATCTCACTGTCTCTCTCTCAAATAAACAAATAGGATATTAAAAAAAAATAACATGTATATAAATACAAAATAATTGAAATGATTATATGCTAACTGAATATGCACACTGTATGTGTGTGTGTATGTTTCAATGTAAATGTGACCATCAGTGTTTCAAATAGGGAACCATAGGTGCCTGTCAATAAATGACAATGGCCTTTTAAAAAAAAATCATTGACAACTGGGGAATTGAATTTTAGAATCACTTGTATATATTTTTTCAAAAGGCAGATCCCTGGGCCTCCCTCTGGACTTAGTGGATCAGAATTTCTAGGAAAAGGATCCAAATATTTGCACCTTTAATATAACAGTACTGCCATAAACAACTTGAAAACTAGGGAAATTATATGGAAGTATGGTTTTAGACACTGTAACAGGTTGTGCAAGACTGTGATCCCTGGAAGGAGGCAAACAAATGAGCTGAGCCCTTCCATTGCCTGGAGGCTATTTCCAGACCTCAGCTCAGCAGGAAGGAACCCAGAGTCTGAGGTTTTTGCTGCAGGGTTCAGGGAGCTGCCAGTCTTTTTAATTTTAGCCATTCCGGTGGGAGTGTATTGGTATCTCATTGTGGTTTTAGTTTGCGTATTTCCCTAATTTGTAATAATACTGAGTAGCTTTTCAGGTATTTATTGGCCACTTGGTATCTTTCTGGAGGATTTCTATATTTTTCTTATGGAGTTGTAGAAAGTATTTTTACATATTCTGGATACAAGCCCTTTGTCTATGTTTTTCAAATTTCAAATATCTAAAAAACTCTGTGGTTTGCCCTTCATCCTCTTATAGGTGTCTTTTCCTTTAGGCACGGGAGTTTCCACATTTAATTTATTCCAATTTATTCATCTTTTCCTTAACAGTTAGTGCTTTATGTGTTCCATTTAAGAACTCTTCACCAAAGTTACTTTATGAAGATTTTCTCCTTTTTTTTTTTTTTGTTTTTAAATTTTCCTACAGTCTCACAGTAGCTGAATCTTACTTTGTGTTCTCTTTTGTGGATATTCAATTGACCCACCATCAATCGTCACATAAATCAGGGGTCCATATGAGGGAGGGCCTTTTGCTGAATTCTATTCCATTCCAAGTCTGTTAGTCTGTCTCTGTGCCAATACTCCAGTCTCAGTTATAGTAGCTTTATAACAGATCTTATACCAGTAACCTGGTACCTCCAATACTGTTCTTTCTTGTCGAGATTATCTTAGCAATTATTCTATTTCCATATACATTTCAGAATGTTGATCAATTTCTACCTTTCACTGTCAGTGGTAGTAAGTGTGTCCTGGGAATTTTTCCATTTTACCTAAATTTCCTAATCTCTCGTAATCCTAATATCCTCATATTGTCCTTTTCATTGTAAGAAGGACCAGTGGTAATATTTCTTTTTCATTTGTATTATTGGTTATATGTGCCTTCCCTCTCTTTCTTTGATCAGTCATACCAAGATATTACCAGTTTTCGTGGTTTTTCTAAGGAATACTTTTTGTGGCTGTGTTAATCTTTCTTCTATGTTTTTCTTCTTAAGAAATTTCTGCTCTCTGCTTGTACTTACTTTGGGTTTCATTTTATTTTATTTTTGTGACTTCTTCAGATGGATACTTAAGTCACTGATTTGAAGCCCCTTTGCTTTTCTAACATATATATTGACATCTACTTACTTCCCTCTAAGCACTGCTTTGGTTTCATTATATGAACTTTTAAAGTCTGATTTTCATTATTATTCAATTCAAGTAGCTTCTAATTTCCATTATAACTTCTGGATCACATGGGTTATTTTTAAGTGTGTTATTTAAGTTCCAAATGTACAGAAATTTTCTAGGTTTTCTGTGTGTGTATGTGGTATTACTGATATCTGACTTCCACAATGATCAAGGAATATACTCTCTAATTTTAATCCTATGAAATGTATTAGAGAAGCTGATGAACTAGCATGTGGTTAGTTTTCATAAATGGTTGTACAGCTGTTGAGTGCACTGTTCTACATATGATAGGTCAACCATATTAATCATTGAGTTCTTAGTATTAGTTATTATTAACACTAGGATTTATAGCTAGAGCATCTATTTCATTCCTCTTTTTTATTTCTGTGCTGAAATTCTCTATTTTATTCTGTTGGTTCCTTGAAACTATTATTTTAAAGTTCATGGCTGGTAACTCCATTGGACAAAATAATATACATCTATCATCTGTTTTATGATCTGGGCTTTCAAATAAGGCCCATCTTCTCAAATACCAAAATGTTTTTATTGGGTACCAGACATTATATATAAAAATGGAGAGGAAATGGAAGCTCTGCATAATGTTACCTTCCTTCAAAGAGAATTATCTTTTATCTCTGCAAGTGGACCTTGAGCTAGGATCTCCAGCTCACCCTACATTCAGGAATCACAGTGATCTGAAGTTGGATGTCAGTACCTGGGAGGGGGCTGGCCTAGTTCCAGTTTACTCTTAGTCCTTGTATATAATCCTTTGGAATCCCTTTAGAGATAGATTCCTTTTCTTTGACAAACCTTGAACTTCAGCTTTTGCACCATAGACTTGTATCTGCTAAAAGTTCTGCTCAGCTGCTCATTGGCTGCTTGTAACAATAGTATCTCTCTTGAAAGGATCATGGTACCAAATGCCAAACTCACCTCTTGGGGCTTCCTTCCTCTACCTAGGATATTCTCCCCACACATCTTAGCTGTCTTGCGGGGTGTGTGTGTGTGTGTGTGTGTGTGTGTGTGTGTGTTTTCCAGGTTTTATTAGTTCTCTATGGGGAATTTGGCCCAAAAAACTAATTTTCAATGGCAAAAATGTAGAACTCCTAGACCAGAGAATTTTATGCTAACGAAGTAACCTCATCTCATCTTATGTGTTAATTGGTTCAGTAAACACAGAACTATGTCTGGAACTATGCTGGCGGATTCAAGAGCTAAAAAAAAAAAAAAAAAAAAAAAATGATTGTTGCTGTTTTAAGTCTCTAAGTTTCAGAATGACTTGCTCTATCCCCATGGCCTGTGGACTGCAGATTTGGTACTTGTGCTTGATTTGGGAACTGCCACGAGAAAAACCCAAAGATGTCATTGACTTTGACACCACATGGCTGGTTGTGGAAGCTGTAAGGGTCACAAGAAGAACATTAGCAAAAAACTAAAGGGCCTAGTGTTACAAGAAGTCTAAAAGGCCTTGAGGAAGCTGTCAGTAAGGGCCTAAAGGGGCCTAAAGGAAGGAGAGGAAAGGAGAGGAAAATATTGCTAGATGCTAGAAAAACAGGGTCCTTGTTATATAGTGGCAGAATATGAAAAATAGAAAATGTAATATAGTAATAAATTTGATAATCTAACTAAGGAAGTTTTCATGAAGAACTTTGATGGTTCTGCTTGGAGTTTTTAGCTGCCTATAATAATATAGGAAAAGAAAAGTAAACCAAAAAAAGGAACCATGGCCCCCAGAACTCTAAGATGGCCCCGTGATCTCTATGTCCTGGTGTTGCACCCAAGGCTAGGTTGGTCTAGCAGAAGGAGTGATATGGCAGAAGGAATTTCACAGATGTAATTAGTGTCCCATCAGTTAACTTTCGGCTCATCAAGAGATTATCCTAGGCGGGCTTGACCCAATCAGGTGAGACCTTTACTGTGAAGACACTTGAAGTGTGAGGGTCCATGGAAAAGCCACATGGCAAGATCCTGAAAGCTGAGAGCAGGAGGAAATGGGATTTCAGTTACACAACCCAAGGATATCCGTTCTGCCATCACCCGAGGGAGCATGGAAGCAGGTCTTTCTCCGGTTGAGCACCCAGGTGAGGAAAGCTGGCTGGCACCTTGAACTTCTGCCTGGTGAGACCATGAGTAGAGCATCCAGTTAGAGTATGCTGGACTCCTGATCCACAGAAACCGTGAGATAATACATTTGTGTTGCTTTGAGCTAGTTTGTGATAATTTGATATGCAGAAATAAAAAATGAATACAGCAATTTTTTGATCTCCAGCAAAATTGTAAAGGAACCAGGACTCTTTCGACTTGAAAAGAAAAGTGTGTATTTTCTTAGTCTCTGAAGATGGCAAGCTATTCTCAAATTAAGAAATGGCTTCCAGGCAAAGATCAAATCTAGGTTGGACCTGTAAGTTCCTTCTTGTAAAAACCTCAGAATAACTTAAGATGCCACCTCCTAGACTCTCTCAGAGAGACAGAAGTTCTTCTGAAGAAGTCAGGATGTACCTCACTGACTCTGTTGAACAGTGGAGTTTCTTAGACTCCAAAGGGATTGTCACACAGTGATTTATAAGGTCTGCAGGTGGAAGAGAGCTTATCTTAAAGAGATCTGAGCTTGTGGCTATCTCGACCCATGTGCACATGAAACTGATAACATGACGCATGGAGAACCCCCAGAACACAAGAGAAGTTTGTTGCTGGAAGCGCTGGGAGCTTGAGCTGAGTGTGAAGAACCAAGGCACAGCACCAGGCTTTCATCAAGAAGTGAGTGATACATGCCTAACTGTTCACCAGAACTACCTCAGACCTGTGACCGCTGCAAGCTTCCCCTAGTGCTTCCTCCGGTTTCAGCTTCAACCTTTGAATCAACTTCCTGACTTCCAGACCTACCTCTCCTCCATGATGGTAGTGGCGAGACTTAGCCAAAGTAGCTTATGTCTTGCACCAGAGCCCACAGTTTCTGAGCCCACAGTGCTACTCTGATGGTAAGGTTTTGTGTTTTTTTTTGTAAGATTTTATTTATTTATTTGTCTGAGAGAGAGAGAGAGAGAGAGAGAGCGCATACATGAGTGGAGAAGGAGCAGAGGGAGAAACAGGCTCCCCGTTCAGCAGGGAGCCTGAGGTGGGACTCGATCCCAGGATCCTGGGATCATGACCTGAGCCGAAGGCAGATGCTCAACCAACTTAGTCACCTGAGCATCCTGGTGAGGAACTTGTGACGCAAGCTTTTGTGATTTAGATCTGTGTTCTGGCTCAGGAGCCCTTGAGCTGCCACAGACCTTCCAAATGGAAGGAGAGCAAGATTGTCAGGGGAAGGGGACAGATCAACTGGCTCCTCCTTTTTTGCCTTCAAGATTCCCCATCCTCACCATCATTGAGTGAGAGTGAATATGTGTGCAAGCATGTGTGTATGCATGTGTGTATGTCTGGGGGGAGTGGTGATTTTCCAAGAGGTTCCTCCAGCAACTCTCCCCTAACCTCTCCTTCCCAAACTGGTATGTACCCTTCTCCAATGAAACAACTTCCTTTGCCCCTTTATAACCAAATCTGTGTCCCATACTTTTAAAAGAAAAAAAACACCCAGAGAGCTCTTTTGTCAAACACAGGGCATGTAAGAAAGAGAGGGGCTCATATCAGACATTGCAAAGGAGCTGATCTACTAATTATTCCCTCAGCAGGGGATCTCCATTGGCCAGTCACTTGGTAGCAATGCCCAGATGTCCCAGATGTGTCCCTTGCACTCCCAGGATGTCCTCAGGAGCAAAGGGCAGCCTCTGCACAGATGCAGGGGAAAAGCAAGAAGAAAACCCCGCCACTCGTGCACATTCCTCTCAGCCACGCTTCAGAAAAGAAAATGCGGGATGATTAATGGCATAGTTCCCCTCTGGCCACTGCACCCGAAAGGACATACTTTCTTAAAATCAAAGAGCCCGAGAAAAGAGTTGTCTACGATGAGCTGCACGTGTTTTTTTTCCTTTCCCCAGGGAAAACCTGTCCGACTTTGGGTTTCACCACTCATAAATTATCAAGTTATTTCTCACTTATGGCACAAATATCAGTCTGGTTGGTTTATGCGCCCACACATCAGCTGAGACTCGAGAGAGCTAAATTTACAAAACATTAAATCAATAAGCATGTGTGAATGGGCAAACAGCGTGATCTCCTTAACTTAATAAGGCCACGACATTACTGTTAATCATCTGTTTTGCAACTTCTGAAGTTTCCCCCCTCTTCTAATTTTATAGTGTTGCTAGAAGCCTAGATGAGCGAAGGTCCTCCTGTCAGAAGAAGAGAACAATGTACCTTGAACTAGGAAATGAGAGCTATTCCCAGGGAGATAGGGCCATAATAATATCCAGAGTGTGGCTAGCTTTGCGTGTTGTTGTATTTATTAGGAAGAAATAATTAGAGTGCGGTTGCTGTGTTGTTGAAACAGAGGAAGCCTGGAACAGACAGGCATGCCCAGTGTCTCAGGAAAATACCAAACTTCCAGATGGGGAGTCGGGGGACAATGTAGGAGCCAATGAATAAAAATAACACTCTTCTCCCTCTTGTGGTCTGGGGGTCCCCCCAAAATATGGTTCTGAATCCCCAAGAACAGACTGTCTCTTCACACACACAAAATCCCTCTGTAGAGAAGCACCCACCCCCACTCTGGGCTCTTCTTCCACGGTACGACCCCAGTGTCCTGACAGGCAAGTCTGGGGTACTTACACTGCATTATTTTCCAATGCCCAGAACTTTTTCCAAGTCGGGGGGTGGGATTTCATCTGGTGGAAGATATTAACGGCTACTACAGATTGGTGGAAGCTTGGTGGAAATGTAAAGAAGGACAATTGCTGAGCTGCTGAACACAATCCAGAGGGGCTCTGGATGAGGGCTGGCGAGGGGTGGAATGTGGGAGTGAGGAGAGAGATGGAAAGCAGGCATTAAGTAGAAGTCAGTGTAAGCACATAGAGAGGACTGCCCCTCAGGACGCTGATTGGCGGAGTCTGCCCCTGCATGCATTCACTTGGCCAGCACACAGACCAGCTCTCAGCCTACTTCATTCTAGATTGAGTCCTTCTTCTTGACTCTATCACTGTTGCCACACATAAACAGAGCTCCGAGGCAGCTTTTCTACTCAGGAATGAGATTGATCAAGAAAATATACCAACATTTGCAACAGGAGAAAATCCTTATCTGCTCTGCAGAAAGAGTAATCTAGTCCATGTTTACATGTGAATGGACAACAAATCATAGGAAGAAAACAGGAATCTGGAAATCAGAGTCTAAGATAAAGAAAATATCTGATCCGCATTAAATACGAGATAAGTGGGCGCCTCGGTGGCTCAGTCAGTTAAGTGGCTACCTTCGGCTCATGTCACGATCTTGGGGTCTGGAGATCAAGCCCATGGAGATCAAGATCATGTCGGGCTCCCTGCTCAGTGGGGAGTCTGCTTCCTCTTCTCCCCTCTCCCTCCTCATGCTCTCTCTCACCATCTCTCAAATAATAAATAAAATCTTTAGAAAATATATGAGATAATTTAGTGAAGAATAAAAAACAGAAGCAAAGCTAAAATTAGACTTTCAGAGAGATTCAAGAATGTATTTTGAAGCATATGTATATTTTTAAAATTCATGAAATATCTCTGAGGGATCACAACGACTTGATAACAAGCTCGTCCCTAGAGCTGGGACCTGGTTGAAAGAGAGCTTAGTTGCCACTACATTTTTTTTTTTTTTATTTGACAGACAGAGATCACAAGTAGGCAGAGAGGCAGGCAGAGAGAGAGAGAGAGAGGAGGAAGCAGACTCCCTGCTGAGCAGAGAGCCTGATGCCCTGATGCGGGGCTCGATCTCAGGACCCTGGGATCATGACCTGAGCCGAAGGCAGAGGCTTTAACCGACTGGCCCACACAGGCACCCCTACATTTTTTTTTTTTTAACTATTGAGTTTTGTCCCAGGAGCATATATTACTATCTAACTTAATAAACTAATAAAATAATAATATAGCCATAAACTGAGAACAAAGTACTATAGAAGAGGAACAGAAGATAAGAAGGAACTCTTGGAAAGTAAACAGTGGTGGAATAGCAGAAGAGTTTGGATAGCACAGCAAAGCTACAGAGAGACAACAAGTCTCACTAAAATGAACTTCAAGAAAAGAAAACGAGGAAAAAGGAAGATACTATTAAAGAAATGATAGAAGAAAATTTCTCAGAGCTAGAGACATGAATCTTGATTGAAATTGCCTTTCTCACAGTTCTTCTCTTCTACTGCTTTAAAAGGGAACTGCATAAAACTATAATTAATAATAATTTATAGCGGCGCCTGGGTGGCTCAGTGGGTTAAAGCCTCTGCCTTCGGCTCAGGTCATGATCTCAGGGTCCTGGGATCAAGCCCCGCATCGGGCTCTCTGCTCCATGGGGAGCCTGCTTCCTCGCCTCTCTCTGCCTGCCTCTCTGCCTACTTGTGATCTCTGTCTGTCAAGTAAATAAATAAAATCTTAAAAAAATAATTTATAACTAATAAAACTATGCTGGTGGACTTATGACTTATAAAGGTGTAGTTTGTGTGACAGTAACAGCCCAAGAAGGGAGGAAGAAAGGGACATGTTTTGGGGAAAAGTTCCTATATAATGGTGAAATTAAGTTAGTATTAAGCTGAGCTGGATTATTTTAAATTAAGAGTGAGTTTACTTACCGAATTTTGAGAAGGGTGCCTGAAAAAAGACCCACAAATTGACATGATTGTGAAATTTCAGGACTCTAGGGGTAAAGAAAAGATCCTAAATACTTACATGGAATAAAAAGAAGTCAGCATATAAAAGGGTAAGAGTCAGACTGGCATCAAAGCAATGCTTTCCAAATTCTGAGGATAATGATTTTCAAGCTAGAATCCTCCATCCAGTCAATTTTCAATCAACAATGGTGGTCACATAAAGACAATGTTAGATATACAGAGTCTCAGGAAATTTGCATATAAAATTTTCATTGTAAAGAACTTCCCGAGAAAATTAGATTAAAAGGAAAAAAAAGAATTTGAAAGGGGTTGTAGGGTGCAAGAAATGATGGCATTAACTCAGTGCCCACTCTAAAGAAATTCCAGGGGGGAGAATTGAGCAGCAAGCCTGGAAAGCCAAGCCATTGGCCCAAATTGGAATAGCAAATCAGGGGACTCCTGTAAGAGTGGGTTTAAGTGAAAACTAAAAGAGAACAAAGGTAGCTTTACCCGTGTCTGTGAAATACCATCAATATCTTCTCTTCCTCTGATTTACTCACCTGACAAAGCAATGTAGGTTAAACTCAGCTCTCTGCCTATGCTGTGTCTACACGTCAGGAGCTGCTCTTGACTGGGGAGACAACTGCATTTGGGGTGACTGGTCTCTGAGTACAGGACCCTCAGCACAGTCTACCAGTGCTACAATACTTAATTTCCAGTCTCTCTCTTCCTCCACCTGTTTCACACTATCTGCCTCAAACCTCATACAGCTGTTTCCCATTCCTAACACTTACTTGGTAACCTACATTATTGATTTATTGATACAACAGACACATTGTTCTATATGATTTTTCTCCTTGTGGTTACAATTGATTGGATCATTGTGGACAACCCCCACCACCACACACACACATACACACAACCCTGTGTGGTCTGAAAAAGCAGAGAAAGAAGAGCGAAGCAGGTCCACAGGGATGCCTAGACAAGAGGTGGACAAGATCCCATTTGTTTGGGCTCAGGTTCCTGGTTGCATTTTCTGCCTGATGTCCAAGAGCTTTTTCACCCCGAGCTCAATGAAACATTACTGTTATCTTCCTTCATCTGAAAATCCATTCCCTCCTTCACTCCCCCACCCCCCAGCTTGAGTTGGGTTCAGTTGGCTAATACAAAGAGTCAGATTTAGGGCCTGTTTGGGACTTCTGAGACTGCCTTCTGCACATATTCCCCTAGTTTGGAAGTGGATTTCTGCCTTGGGTTGGCATACCTCTTTCCCCATACCAAGTCCTGAACCAGAAGATAGAGGAGTCAGGCAAGTGAAGATAAAAATCTTAGGCTTATTGCCAACTAATGTTGACTAGGAGGATGTAACTTAGGTGTGTGACAAGAGAGGATTTCCTGATGCTGAATCTTAGAACTTGACAAATTTCTTCACCCCTCAGAGGCAGCACGAGAAAACCGTGACCTCCTCCTGCAGGGCCTGCTTTACCCTGAAGTTTACCTTGTGGCACATCTTCTTTGCAATCAGACAGATCCCAAAGAGAAAAAGGGGAGAAGGTGGGACTAAGCTGCACAGTCATAGTTCCCACTCCTAAAGTCACATAGAAGATAAGAAATTCATCTGGGGATGAAGAAGGGGTGATAGAGTCCAGGAGTGTTATGCAATGACTGTCCCTCTACCAGGACAGAAACCTATGGAGGGGAAAATACTCATTCCATGTAGTTCCTCTCGAGCCTCTGAAGCTGCTGATTCTTTGTTCCTTGCTGTATCCTGCACACTGAGGGAGGATCCTTTTTGCATACCCTAATGCAGCAGTAAGGCTGCCATTATGGAAAAAAGAAGACACACAAAAGTTCAGTGAATATTGGGAAAACATTTTGAGACATCTTTGCAACTAGAGATTTCACCATTTAGAGTAGGTATAGGAAGTTGACATATTCTTGATCAAGACTTCTTAATCACATCTCATGGAAGAGAATTTCCTTTGATGAGTTATGGGCACTATTCTTACTCCTACCACAGTCTTTTCCAACCCTTACAATACTGTAATCAGTTCTGGGTCACCAAATGTAGCTTATGGCCAAGGCCTTCTTGCAAACAATTGTTTCATTGTGTTTCGCCTATTGTGGCTTAGATAATGTGACAGATGCCTTCTGAAATAACAATGAGATTTTCTCCATAAAATTCATTCTTCGTAGGCAGATAGCTCATGAAAGCAGCTTGTCAAAAGCTTGGTTTCTCTGCCCTCCTCTCCTGGCGACCCTGTCCATACTACATTTGAATCTAGGCAATTAATATGATATGATGAGCCCAGAAATATGGATCAAGGAAGTATTTGACATTAAAGCTCTTGCAGGGGGTTTAGCTTACCATGGTCTGGAGGCAGCTGGCACTGGTAGCTCATGGTACTAGAATTAGATATCATTGTTCCAAACTGCTAATAAGACTGGAATAACAATAACAACAAGATCTCCAGGCAGAGATCTTTATTTTGCTCCTCTCTCACAGTAATTAAATTATAAACTGACCTTTAGAAAAAAGTACCCAAAGACCCTTGTGATCAGCCTAGTTTTTCAAGGCAATGCCATAGAATAGCTACAAAACTTTAACTCCTTCCATAAGAGAAACTCTTCTTTCCTGATTTATTCCCAGTCTGGTAGTGAAAATAAGATTTGTTCTTAGCAGTGAGAAATCTCAGTGCCATCTAATGTTTGTGGCTGTATTATTCAGACTAATTAATTGCAACAGATAACTTTGACTCTCAGGGGTTTAACACAATAAAAGTTTATTTCTCACTCTCATCACAGCCCACCACTGGCCAGGCTGGCCTCCATACTCTATAGCATCTGTGTATGCTTTCCTAGGTTGTCTCCACTGGGGAAGGGAGTGATGGAGAAGGCATACCAGCTCCTACATGCCTCAGTCTGGAAGAGATACAGTTGGAGCCCACTGGTCAACTTAGTCCTATGGTCCTAACCTACATGCAAGGTGGATGGGGAAATACATAATGACGGTGTAGACTCATCTTTAGAAAAATATACCCTGAGAATGCTATGCCAAATAATTTTTGAAAGTGCTACCATAGAAAGAGCACATGAGTATTTGGTAAGTGTGGTCTCTGTCACTGTAGCTAAGCACAGCTACAGTGCTTAGCTGGTTTATTTTATTGAGTGATGGTTTATTTTATTGAGGCATTCTTACCGCATCAAAATCTACATTTTATATCCTTAAATCTATAATCAGAGTAAATATTGGAATGACTAATTTAATCTTCAGATACTGTGGAGTACACTTTCTTTTTCCCTTTGCTAAACCTGTTAGTAAAAGCTTATTTTCATGGATTGGATATTTATTCGTACTAAGTCCTTTAATTTCCAAGACTCATTGGTTAACACGCTTCTATCAATTTCGCTTTAGTCAAAAGGGGTTGGAGGGCCATTGACAATACCTCTTAAAAGATGATCCTGCAACATTATCTAAGAAATCTTTAAGATTCCTGGGTGGAGACAGATGGTGCAGCTCAGCAGTAAAATAATCAGTGTGCACCAGACTGTTGATCTTGTATGTGGATCATAAATCTCCAGACAATGACTGATGGTGCTTGCGAACATTCTCCCACAAGCTCCTCAGTTGTGTTCATCATAGGGCAGCCGGAGAACCGAGTGCCCCTATTATGGTAATTGTGAACTACACAGGCAGGGGAAGCACAATACACTTGACTAAAGCATACTGCTTGATTTGCTTTAAGATAGAGGTGAGTCTCTCCACAGAAGGATACCACGAGTGCCCTGACAACAGATTGTCCTCATGTTTGAGGTTGTATTCCTTTGCTTACTAGTAGTGTATGAAGGTGGATTTCACTGTGTGTTTTCTATTATTTAGGGGAAAACATGTCCTCTGTGTTGTTATGAAAGACTTCAAGTTTGTCATAAATAATGAGGACAATAGACTGTTCTTAATTGTTCTAGAAATAGTCTAGCCACCCCCATCTTTGTTTACTAAAGTAACTCAAAGGGACCAAAACCACAAACAGTGAACCCCTTTAATTTCAGAAACACATAGCTTGAGTGACTTTTACTCCATTTTACACATGTTGCAGATAATTATTTTGAATTTTTAATGACATGGTTTAATGATGATTTCACACTGTAGTGGTTGAAGAGAGTTAGGGGACCATTACATTCACATAGATTATCTGTAGGTCTAGGAATTGCTAACATGATTGGACTTCGTCATTATTTTAAGGTTATCCTAGTTCCATCACATGTTTTAGCATAACATGTCCTCTTGGGAGGTCTTTGAAAATGCTGCCTCTGAGGTTGGGTACAAGGGTAAGGATGTGTGGGTGTTTAGGGAGCAGTGGCTTAGATGGAATATAGCTGTTGTGATTTATTCTGTCTTCCCCCACCCCATGAATTGTCTTAACAGACCAAATAATAGCTTTGTGGACACAAACACACTTTTAAAATAAATTATATATGCAAATTTCTTAATTAATAAGTGTAACTTGAGGGAAGTGAGGTTAGCACATTTAACTGACAAAGCAAGGACTTTTTACACACATAATGTGTTACTTACAAAGGAGGCAGGAAAATACAGTGGTAAAACATACTGGCTTAAAATCAAATTCCCTAGGTTCCAAGTCCATCTCAGCCAACCATTAACTCTGTGCCTCTCTCAGAGCCTCAGTCTCTTCATCTGTAAATACAGAAAAATGATAGTACCTACCTTATAGTGTTATAATGGATAATGAGATTGTGTTAATAAGGAATTTTGCATAATTAGTAATTAAAGTTGATATTTTTCCCCTGTGCTAGCATGAGAACTTAAGTGGGTGCTGTCCAGGGTGCTGACGTGAGCTCTGTATCATAGACCATTATGACACAATACAAATGGCTTGCCCAGAGCTGTACAGTATGTACAGTCTATCAAGTTGATGGCCTTCCATTCAGTCAGGCTGTATCTATTTTATTTTGGCTAAGTTGAAGTGGGATCACTGATAAACTGGTTCACACGAGCTGTATAATGGAATTAAGGGCCACCACAACAGCTAGCCAATTAAGAAGACAGCTGTTTTGACTTCATTTGTGCTTCTTTGCAATGAATTGTCTTAACTGACCAATTAATATCTTTGTGGACACACACTAATTTTAAAAATAAAATACATGTGCAAATTTATTCATTATGAGTTTGACATATGAAAGGAAATTCATTATGACAATGTGTTTAACCTATAAGCATCCTACCAGCATGTTCTACTTATTCATTAACTTATTATGACTGGAATATGATATCCAAGAGGTTTATAGCTATCATCTATTAAATTGTGCATTATAACCAAAACTCTTTTTGACATTATCTATATAATATATAACTTATTTTTTATACTGCTTGTCCACCTCTCTTATGAGGGAATGTATGCTCCAGAAGGGCAAGGTATGACTCACCCCTTAGTCCTAGAACCTGAAACCTTGTGTGGAATATAGAAGACATGCCAACAAATTAGGTAACTAAAATAAAATGGACAAATTCCTAGAAAGACACAAATGATTGAAATGGACTCAAGAAGGACTAGGGAATCTAAAAAGACATATAAAAAGTAAAAGGTTGAATTAGTAATTTTGAAACTTCCTACCAAGTTCCTACTAAGCCTAGAGGGCTTCAGTAGTCAATTCTACTAACTGTTTAAAGAAGAGTTAATACCAATCCTTCACAAACTTCCAACAGTTAAAGGAGGGGCACACTTCATGACTTCTTCTATGAGGCCAGGATTATCCTGATAGCTACACCAGACAAAAATCACAAGAAAACTACACACCATATCTCTTATGAATATATATGTAAAAAATCCTTAACAAAATACTACCAAGCTGAATCCATATACAAAGATTATATAACGTGACCATGTGGTATTTATCCCAGGAATGCAACCGGTTCAATATACTAGAGTCAATATAATATGCCATATTATAAAACTAAGGACACAAAAACGCGATCATCTTAACAGATGCAGAAAAATAATTTGACAAATTCAGTACTCTTTCAAGACACACACGCAAACTAAGAACAGAAGGGAATTTTCTCAACCTGAAATAGGGCATCTACAAAAACCGCACATCTAAAATCATACTTAATGGTGAAAGACTGAAAACTTTCCACAATTCACAGAATGGGAGAAAATGTTTGCAAATCACATGTCTGATAAGAGACTTGTATCCAGAATCTATAAAGACAAATAACACATTCAAATATGGATAAACGATATTAATAGACATTGCTCCTAAAAAAAATACAAATGGCCAATAAACACATGAAATAACGCTCAACATCATTAGACGTTAGGGAAATGCACACCAAAACCACAATGAGATCCCCCTTCAAAATGATTAGGATGTATGTATATAGAATAAGCGATATATGATAACAAGTTTTGACAAAGGTGTGGTAAAATTGGGACTCTCACATATTGCTGATGATAATGTAAAATAGCACAGCAGTTTGGCAGTTTCTTCAAATGTTAAACATAGAGTTAAAATACGACCCAGCATTTCTACTTCTAGGTATATATCGAAGAGAACTGAAATTGTATGTCCTGCATATGAATGTTCATAGTGGCAGTATTCTTAATAGCCCAAAACTAGAAACAAATGCCCATCAGTGAATGAGTGGATAAACAAAGTGTGGTATATCCATACAATGAAATATTACTCAGTCATACAAAGGAGAGGAGTGCTGATCCATGCTACCACATGGATGAACTTTGAAATTCTTTTTTTAAGATTTTATGTAATTTATTTGAGAGAGAGAAGGAGAGAAAGAGCATGAGCATGGGAAGGAGTAGAAGGGGAGGTAGAGGGACAAACAGACTCCGCACTGAGCATGGAGCTCCAGGCCGGGCTTGATCTTACAACCCCAAGATCATGACCTGAGCCAAAATCAAAAGTTGGATACTTAACCGACAGCATCACCCAGGTGTGCCAAAACTTGAAATTCTTATGCTAAGGGGGATTATTATGTTACTGAATTGTCACAAAAGGCCAAATATTATAATATTTCATCAAGTTTCCAGAACAGACAAATACATAGAAACAAAGTATATTATGGCTGCAAGGACTGGGAAGGGGTAATGGGGAGTTATTGATAATGGTGGGTATGGTGTTTCTTTTTGGGTGATAAAAATATTCTGAAATTAAATAATGGTGATGTTGCAGAACTCTGTGAATATGCTAAAAACCACTTAATTGTATGCTTTAAAATGGAGAAATGCATTATCTGTGACTGGCATTTCAAAAAAGCTATTTTTAAAAATATGAATGAAGATACATACTTAATAGCCAAAAATAGTTGATATGGAATTCTATTCCTTATGATTGACTCTTACAAAAAAAAAAAAAAAAGACAAACTGAAAGGAATCCAAATATATAGTTCTCTATCCATTGCCCTATCTCTTTACATCTACTACCTTTTTCTTTGAACTTTGCAAGAGATGTTTGTTTTTAGTTTCTCTTACTACTTCCCTTTTCTGTAAGCCCTTCATTGTGTAAATAAACTTAGCATCTCTCATAGTAAGAAGAAAGTCATTCTCTTCTCTTCACAAGACTGAAGGGGACAGGGTACCAATTGGAAGTTATAGGGTATTTTTGGTAGATGGGGACAAGAAGGAAATCTGTATAGTTTTCCACACAAACACTTCTATTCTGTCCCATTTGTATTTGTATATGTAGAAATATGATACAGCATACATTTAATGTCATAAGAAAGTAAATTATCTTGTAGTCAATGATACAGGTGAAGGTAGGGGTTCCCAAAGTGATATAATATTGTAGGAAGGATTCTCTCTTCCCTTCTCCATCCCCCCCACCTGTTTCCTCATGGAACTTGGTCTTCTCAAGCTTGCAGAGGGAATAGGAGGGAATAGAAAGGAGCTGTTTCTAATATAACTAAGGGCAAGAGACAGATACTGATGCATTATGCTGGATAGTCTAAGGCAATTAACCTTTGCATTATGAAGTGTCTGAATGATTGCTAGATGCTTCCAATCTTAGACCTGTTCTCTTTCATAGCTTCTTGCTTTTCTCTCTCCAGTCATGGGATTGGAAAGCTCCCTTTCCCCCTAGTGTGTTAGAGGACCTGGATGGTACACAGAGTGACTACAGCCATCAGCAGAAGCAGGACACAAGATGAGATCTTGGTGGAAGGTTATGGTAGGTGAAAAATGGTTATGGATTTTTTTTTTTAAGATTTTATGTATTTATTTGAAAGAGAGATAGAGTACAAGTAGGAGATGGGTAGAGGCAGAGGGAGAGGGAGAAGGACAGGCAAACTCCCTGCTGAATGGGGAACCTGATGTGGGGCTCAATCCCAGGAGCGCAAGATCATGACCTGAACAGAAGTCAGACATTTAGCTGACTGAGCCACCCAAGAGCCTCGAGCCTGAGATACTTTGAAGGAGACACAGGCAGAGGACTCAAGGGGGGATACTTTCTGATAGTTGAGGTCATGGAGGCTACCTGAGAGTTTAGGAGTAAGGCCTTGTGTCTGAAAGTGGAAATTAGAGACAACCCACGTTGATGAAGGTGGTTAGTTGAAAATCTTTGCCACCTTGATTGTTCTGAGTGGGCTGGAATATTATTATTACTTAACATTGGGGTAGCAATAGATAACATTTGACGGGATTTTGTACCTGTTTTTGATTAGCTGTAGGGATGGGTAAGTCAGGCTTACCATCACTCCTAGGTTAACAACAAGCTCTTTGGTTCCTCTAGTCTGAGGACGGGGAAGTGAAGGCAGCCATGAGTGGGACGGATGAACATTCTCTTCCCTGCTAAAGGGCCTAGTTTCTTGGTTTCAGTAATATAAATTCATGTCAGGGATGAAAGCTAAATTTTTTTTCTCTTGATTTTATATTATCCAAATCATGGTTACATATAGTTTCCACATGTTGGAGGATGAGCTGTACAGGTTCCTTTATGAGGTGATCTCTGATTCCGTTGGTAGACAAACAGATTTGGAATGACGATGAGAGTGATTTCAAATTAGGGGGAAAGAAAGGGCTTGAATTCAGAATTAATATCTTAACTGCTGGAAAAAGGAAAAACGATTTAATACTTTTATCAAAATGCCAACTCTATGTGAAAAACATCCCAGGAAAACCTACAAAAGCTGGAGGTCCATGAATTTGGCATGGTCCACTCCTCCTGATAGAATGAATCTCCAGAGATTTGCTGCAGCCATCTAGTGGGAAATGCGTGCTAATAAAACCCATGATGGAAAAGGTCTAAATTCCTGTCTGAGCAAGCAGGCAAACACATAAAACCACTGTCCTCACACCTCAGAATTTGTAACATTTTTCATCCTTGAGCTGGTCAGACATCCCAGAGAATCGAGTGCGTCCAAGAACCAAACACACCTATTTTTATGAGGTGAAGCAGAATGAGTTTTGTGCCAAAATAATTTAGCATTGGCTGGGGCTGGGGTTCTTTTACTGTTATTGTTTTAATACCCAGGAAAATGCTTTGTTTGAGGGATACTGCAGGACAAATATATCTTTCTGAGTGTCAGATTTCGTATGCCTGCCTCTCTTTCTAGTCCCTCACCTGTCATTATAGGAAACTTTTACGACTGCTTGCAGACAAAGGCCGAAGACACAAAGGAAAGACAAAGAGAATAGTTTAGTAAATAACAGATCAGCAATTTAAGCTCAGCTGAGGAGTTCAGCTCCCTGGGGTCGGGTGTAGTTAATACCGTGGAGTCAGAGAGGGGAGCTGTTAAGAGCTCTCGTGTCCTACTGTTCCCCGTGCTAACGCTGCTCCAGCTAAGCAAATCACAGACTCTCAGGGCAATTGCTTAATCTGTTTGCCTGTTTCTTTACCTGCAAAATGAATCTGCCCTCCTTTGATATACCCTATTGCTACAAAATATTGCTGATGAAAAATAATTACGAAAGCAGATCACGGCTCTAAATGGAATAAATAAGAATTAAATAATTGAAATAAAGATGGCACGCTGCGGGCATAAAGAAGAGAACTTCGTTGGTTTCTCCATAACAATAACAGCCGACATTTATGGAGGGTTTTACCAAGTGCCAGGAATTATTCCAAACACTTTCCTTATCTAACCACTTATTTAATCCTTTCAGAAGCCCCATGAGTTCCGTATTTCATCTGTAACACGCAGAGAATAATAATTCTACATCACAAAATCGCTGGACCCATTCCAGGCATCGAGGAAGCACTCAATACATGTTCACTCTTATTATTCGGTTCACAGTCTACTCTTTTGCTCCTTGAAAATTCAGGCACTTGCTTCTCTTCAGTTTTCTGGTGCTTTTTACCTTTGTGATAGCCTCAAAGTCACATACACAGCTCCTGTCCGTGTTTAAGGATACAAATTTTATTATTAATATTTTTAAAGATTTTATTTATTTATTTGACAGGGAGAGAGCACAAGTAGGCAGAGGGAGAGGGAGAAGCAGGCTCTCCGCAGAGTAGGGAGCCGAACACGGGGCTCCATCCCTGGGACCACGACCTGAGCCGAAGGCAGACACCAAACGACTGAGCCACCTAGGTGCCACCAGGATACAAATTTTCGAGCTTGAAAGGTTGGACTCATTGAAAGCAACAAAGGCTACGCTTCCTTGGTATCTCCTCTTATCTCCTGTCTTTCCATTCTCCTTTGCAGAAGTTCACGTCATGCTTGCCTTGAACATAGTCCTGATATTTGAACTGTACATTCAGATTTACAAAGTAGTTTTAAGTGTGTTCTCTCCATACAGCAGAGTGGTCTCTAAGCTTGGGTCCTGGCTCAGCATTTACTGGGTGTACTAGGTGTGTAACTATAAGTGATTTCACCGACCTCAGCCCACACTTCCTCCCATGTAACGTGACATTAATAAAATTGCATCTCTTCGGGATTTATTTTCAAATGATATCCCACTTATAGGGGGGTGTACACAGTTCCCAGCACAGTGGAAGTATGCGTCGTAACTGTTAGTGGAGGTTATTTGTAGTAATAGTAGTGATTGTCTTTCCAGTATCTTTTTACCTCAAGGGATAGTCTGATCTAGTCATGGGTATACATTTACCCTTTCTGTGCCTGACTGTATCTTTCTCAATAGGAAAAGGGAAAAAAAAATCAATAATGTTGCCTAAATGCCAGCTCCACTTGGTGAGTATCCCAGGGGAGCCTAGAAAGCCAGGGGGTGCATGAGTCTGGCATGTAAATCCCCAAAGATTTGCTGTTGCCATTGAGCAGGAATGGTGTCAATAAGGCTGGCACGTCCCCCAATTCTAGACAATAAGACAAGAGCGGAAGTCTGCTGGGGTGGGGGGCGGTTTCTGGGAAAGATGTTCTTGCTGCCAAAGAAGAGCTGCAAGAAAGAGCTGGCCCCTCTTTTCTTTCTTTGGACATTGTCATGCCTGGGCGTGATGATGGGAACAGCTGGAGGCATCTTGCAGCCAGCCCGTGCCCGAGGCTGTATAGCAAGGAGGGCAGGGAGCTCTGAGGACGGGGGCTCGGAGCAGCCCTACCTCTGTGTTCCTAGTTCCATTTCTTGCCACTCAGGTGGTTCTGGCTCGGGGTTTTCTCTCCCTTGCAGGCAAAAGCACTGTCCGAAACAAAATCTTGGTAATAATAATCAGCAGCAGCAATATATGAGAAATTCCTATGAGGTTTTCTGTTTCTCTATAACAAACTTTCCAAGAGCTTCTGCAAGGAAAGTGTTGAATCCAAGTATTCACAAAGGAGACGATCCAGTTCTGATAACCCGTTAAAACGTGCCATGTTCTCAGTTTACGTGTGGCGAATTGGCTTTCAGAATTTCTTGGGCTTTATTTTTCAGCTGGGTGTGCTGTAGGGTAAGGTGAGAAAATACCATCCATGGGGTGTGACTTATGTCTCCTCTCCCATCCTATTATGCTGAGTCTGGGGTTGGCTAGCTGTAGAACTCTATGGGGTAATGATCGGCTAATGGTTTCCAATCACCTGCTTAGTTTTTTGTTTTTGTATTTGGGGTTTTTTTAATGATTGCTTTCTAATGTTTCTATGAACATTGGCTTTGGTGATAGATTATCAAATAACGCCTTGTCAGGAAAGTAATGTCTGTTCTGAGAATATTTTATCAGTATGATCCTGTGTTCGATTTACATTTAGATTGATTTTTTTCTGGTAACCTGATAGTTAACATTCCTTAGATCAGACCATCCTTCTCTTACTATTTGCAAACAATACTGAGAGTCTCAGCCTAACTAACATGACCATTCTTTTCCTAACTTCAGTGTTGCTTCTCAAACAGCAGGGTGCTAGAAAATCTCCTGGAGGGCTTATTAAAACAGATTGCTAGCCGGGGCGCCTGGGTGGCGCAGTCCGTTAAGCATCCGTCTCCAGCTCAGGTCCTGATCTCAGGGTCTTGGGTTTGAGCCCCACATCCGGCTTCCTGCTCCGTGGGGAGTCTGCTTCTCCCTCTCCTTCTGCCTTTGCCTTCCCCACCCCTGCTCATGCTCTCTTGCTCTATCTCAAATAAATAAATAAAATCTTAAAAAAAAAAAAGCAAAACAGATTGCTGGCAGCTTTAAATCTGGAGTGAGACCTAAGAACTTGCATTTCTAAGATTTTCCAGGCGGTACTCAGGTTCTTTGTCCAGGGACCACTATTATAACACAACCTTCAAAACACTCTAGTTTAAATTGTAGTACTTTGACTAGAAGTGAGTAAAGCTCACCCTAGGTCAGAAATATTCTCAGATTTCAGGTCTCAGTATGGAACTTATACTATTTTGTAGTGACTCATTCCTTGTTTTTAATCCACATCTAAGAAAACACAGGCTTCAGCTTTTATTTTTTTTTAAGATTTATTTATTTATTTATTTGACAGAGAGAGAGAGAGAGAGGGAGAGATCACAAGTAGGCAGAGAGGCAGGCAGAGAGAGAGAGGAAGGGAAGCAGGCTCCCCGCTGAGCAGAGAGCCCGATGTGGGACTCGATCCCAGGACCCTGAGATCATGACCTGAGCCGAAGGCAGTGGCTTAAGCCACTGAACCACCCAGGCGCCCCTTTTTTTTTATTTTTTTATTTTTTTAAAAGATTTATTTATTTATTTATTTGACAGAGAGAGAGAGAGAGAGAGGGAGAGATCACAAGTAGGCAGGCAGAGAGAGAGGCTTCAGCTTTTGATGTGGTTCCTCTTCAAGGGGCTTCTCTGGCCCTTTTCTTCTCTCACCTGGTAGTCTCACCAGTGTTCACTCCTGTTTCAGCTACAGTGGCTTCCGCATAGCCATCCCTGTTTTCCTGTCGCTGTCCCTGACCTCCGTCCTAACCTTCACGGCCCCCATAAGCAAGCACTGCAGAAAGCCTCAAACTTAGGACATCACAACACAATACAACTCTATACCTATTGTTCTTGCCTGCTTTTTATTCCAAATTCCTCTGTGCCTTCATATCTTTGGGCCTTTATTCAATAAACTCTCTCTGCTCCGTGAGCCCGTTGTGAGGGACTCCCTCACTTCGCAGGCTCAGACCCAATCTCTGCTCCACGAAACCTTTCCAGTTCTCCCAGAAGGAAAGCATTTCTCTCTTTTCCATTCCTCTCTCTTTTCCTGGGCTCACTGATGAGATCAGGCTCTCCCCAAATAATACCCATTTCATGAATTCAAAGCCAGCTGATTAGGGACTTTGATTACCTCCACACATTCCCTTCACTTTGCCTTGTAGCACACTTCATCACAGGGGCTAAACTCCTGGCCTAAACCTAGTGTCACGTGAGGGAAAAGCTTATGCAGGGTGTGCATATAGGGAGCTGGGAATCTTCTGGAGCTCAACTCCCGATCTACTGAATCGGAAACCCTGGAAGTGGGGATTGGTGACCTGTGGCTTAACAAGTCCCCCAGGTGATTTAATGTAAGTGACCATTTGAGAACTACGGCTTTAGACAGTTCAATGAAACAGGAGTGTAAACATGAGATCTAATCATCTTGTGTGGTCCTGGGCAATGCAACAACCTCTCTGGGCCTCAGTGTACCAATCTGTAAATTGTGGAGTTGGGATTGCTCTTTTTGAGGTTTTTTGTTGTTGTTGTTGTTTGGATTTTTTTTTTTTTTTTTTTTGGCTTGGCTTGGCTGTAGCTGCAGCTGTTTGCTTACTGATTGTCTTGGAGTCCGGCCTCGCTCCCAGTTCCCATTAACACTGGGAGTCAGGGAGCTCCCAGGCTGGTGCCAGAACCTGCTCTTACTGGCTTGGAAGAACTAAATGCTAAATAATCAGGACTTTTGAAAGTTGGTTGTAAATCTTAGCAGCTTGAAATTAGCCATGCTGGGAGTGTTTACTCCACAAAATTGGCAGATGCTACAAATCTGGGCTCTGCTCACCCCTCCTCAGTATATCACTGCCCTGGTGCCTTGAGCAATGCCTCCTCTGTCCCTCAGCCATGCTAATACTCTGCACTGAGAAAGAAAACGCTTGTCCTTCCTGCGTTCTCCCAAAATTGTAAGGGGGCACAACACACATTATTTTAGCTGCGGGCTAACGGAGAGTAAGAATGTGTTACAGAAGGCAGGTGGGGCTGTGAAGCATGGAGAGCTCAGCTTTGCAGACCTGGGCTCTGAGTATGGGGTATAAACACCATATTCATGGTGGAGGAGTACTGGCCCAAGTTATGGAGTCACTTGATCTTCCTCCCTCTCCCTCTGAACCATGTGTCAGCTGCCACCTGCTTTCAGTTTTTGCCTCCTTCCCTGCATTGAGATCTCCAGATTTGGGGCTGCAGTGCATAGGCTCTATGAGTTTAGGAGGGCGCCGGGACAGTGAGGGAAAGCGTGGCCTTTGGTGCTCATAGCCCACGTTCAAGTACTGGTTGTGCCTCTCTTTTAACTGTCTGGTTTCAATCATTTACCTTTCTGCTCCTTTGATTCCTCACATATAAACTGGAGATACAGTCCACTCCGCTGCCCTGCCTGTTAAGAACACGTGACTTTCTTTAAAGAAGTTGAGCACAGTGCCCCATTTGGGAGCCAGAGACGCTGGAAGAAAACAGGAAGATGCATCAGCTGCCGGGAGCCCCTAACCCCGCATGGAACACACACACACCTGGCCAGGACCGCCCCCTGGGGGAGGGGCGGATTGCTGATACCGCTTCCTCCCCACTCCACGGCCACCTAGGAGGCTGCTTGAGTCCATGCAGTAGAACACCCCCCCCCCCCCCCCCGTCAATCCTTTCCCTTCTTCCTCCCCAGCCAGTTTTTTTTTGTGCGTTTTTGTTTTTTTGTTTTTTTGTTTAAGATTTTATTTATTTATTTGAAAGACAGAGATTGATCCTAGGACCCCGGGACCGTGACCTGAACTGAAGACAGCGGCTTTAACCCACTGAGCTACCCAGGCGCCCCAGCCAGTTTTATACTTTTCCTCTCGGGATCTCGTTTCTCTCATGCTCTCATGCTCTTGTATTTCTTTTGTTATGACGAATTGGGAGCAGGTGGGCCGTGGCAGGAATGCAGGCGTCCACCCCCACAAGCAAGCTTCGAGTCTTTTTCAAGGTAAAGTGCCAGATTTATTGTCAGGACCATGGGGTTCTTAACTATTTCACGTCGATAAAACTGTGATACCACTTTTATTAGGTTTTTGTCTTTTTAAAAATGTAACACTGAGAAGCATTTGAGTATTATACCCCAATTCCACTTCCCATTGCATGATTTTTGCCTGGTTGTTTAGGAACAGGTACATCACTGAGAGCATAACTGGCTGTAGTGTCAATAATGGTCCCTTTCATAGGGCTGGTGATTGAGTTAACATGCACAAAACCGTTAGGTAACACATGGCTGTAGTAAGTGGTCAGTTAGCAATGGCTGCACAAACAAAAAGGGGACGGAAGCAGGTAATATTCCCCAGAGACTTACCAACTAAGGGCTTTTGTGCATTCTAGAGTCTAGGCCCCCTAATTATACCTGAGATGGAAGACTTGAGGCCTGCTCAAGGCCACAAGGAAGTGAGAAAACACTAGTGTTCAGGACTCTTATCCTCTCTCCAAACTGGTGACCCATGGGCTGAAGGCAATAACTGAAAATTAACTGCAAAGTCATTAAACAATCTCAATTTTTTAAAAAAGGATTTTTATTTATTTATTTGACAGAGAGAGGGAACACCAGCAGGGGGGGGTGGGAGAGGGAGAAGCAGGCTTCCTGCTGAGCAGGGAGCCCAGATATGGGCCTTGATCCCAGGACCCTGGGATCATGACCCGGGCTGAAGGCAGACGCTTAACAACTGAGCCACCCAAGCGCCCAGCAATCTCTCAATTTTTAAAGTGCACATAAAAAAATAAAATATATATTAGAGTTATGGGACACCAGCTGGCTCAGTCAGTAGAGCATGAGACTCTTGATCTCGGTGTTTAACTATAATAAGCCTTGTGTTGGGTGTAGAGATACTTAAAAATAAAATCTTTTAAAAATAAAATAAATAAAGTTTCCCGGTTATGATAAGTTGACAGGGGCTCGAAGGCTCTTAGCAGTTTGGGCTATGTAGAAGGTTCTAGCTGGAAGGCAGATATCTAGCCTATTCAAATTTTACTCTGACTTCGAAGTACCTTCCATTCTTTGTGCCTTAAGGGAGAAAGCCATACAAGGGTAATATACAGTCATTGGCTGATGAACGCCTAAGGGGCAAGGAGAAATATATTTTTTATCTCCCCATCGCATTATATCTTTTTGATAGCAATTTCCTTAACCCCCACCCTTCAGAGAACATTTTATGCCCATGGATGATGGCTTTTCTCTGTATTGGTTAAGGTACACAGTGGTGCCTAGCAAAGGAATATATTTTCCTTTGCGATGAGACAGCCTCAAGGGCCACTGTGACCTAAACTTCCCCCACCCCCCCCAAACTCTTTTTAATCCCTCACTTAGTATGGAGCCAAGAGTGAAACTATAATGGGTGGATCCTCCATACAATATAACCATCATTTGACACTTGGGTTATCATCTCTCTATAAATGGTGATGAATTTTTTTTAATTTTTAAAAAAGATTTTATTTATTTAATTTGACAGGCAGAGACCACAAGTAGGCAGAGAGGCAGGTGGGGGACAGGTGGGGGGAAGCAGGCTCTCCACTGATCAGAGAGCCCGATGCAGGGCTCCATCCCAGGACCCTGGGATCATGACCTGAGCTGAAGGCAGAGGCTTTAACCCACTGAGCCATGCAGGTGCCCCCAACAGTGATGAATTTTTATCCCATATTACACAATTCCCAGTTTGTCAGCTCTACAGGAACATGTGATTGTTTTAATTGGTTTAGTGGAAATGATGGGTTAATTACTTGTACTCGTGTGTTACCTCTTTGGGGAAGATGAACCAATAAAAATGAGGACAACCCACTAAATTTGTGTTCTTATTTTCCAGGCTAGATTATATTAGAATAATGGCAAACTGGTTTTTGTTTTGTTTTGCTTTGTTTTTTTATTAATATATAATGTATTATTTGTTTCGGGGTACAGGTCTGTGATTTATCAGTCTGACACAAGTCACAACACTCACCATAGCACATACCTTTTTTTTTTTTTTTTTTTAGAGCAGTGGTTCTCACAGTGTGGTCCATAGACCCTAGGAGTCCTGAAGACCTTTCCAGAAGATTTGCAAAGTCAAAACTAATTTTATAAAAACACAAGACGTTATTTTTGTCCTTTTTTTTTTTCTCTTCAGTTTTGACGTTGGCCTTGAGAGTGCAAAAAAGCATGCTATTGGCACTTTAACCCAAATCAAGGCCATGGTACCAAATTGTACTAGTTGTCATTCTTCACTGTTATGCTTTTGGAGTTTTTATTTAACTGCGAGTTAAAGTTTCGGTTAAGAATGTCCTTGATAAAGCAGTACAAATGATTAATTTTGTGAAATCGCAATCTTTTGAGAACATGTTTTTTAAATCTGTGTGCCTAAATGGGAAGTGCTCCTAAGGGACCAAAATGGAAGGTAAAGCAATAGTGCAATTTTTGATTTGTGAGCTAAACTAGCCACTTTCTTAATGAAACACGGTTTAATTTGAAGAACAACTGACATATGAAGTACGATTTTTACACTTTGCAAAAATGAACCAAGCGAGCACCAATTCTAACTTTAGATATTTGTTGCCAGTGATAAATTTGAGTTTTCAGGTGAAAATTAGGGTTTTGGAAAGCTCATATCTGCCACCAGGAGCTTAGCAGTGTCTCAAAATGTAATGATTTTCCTGACAACATGGGTAATGATATTAATGAGTGTGATTTTTAAAAATATTGTATAGTGAAATAATGCCAGAATTTGGAAGGTCTGCATAATTCAGTGAAACAATATTTTCTTTTTAAAAGATTTTTATTTATTTATTTATTTGAGAGAGAAAGAGTGAGAGAGAGAGTATGAGAGAGGAGAAGGTCAGGGGAGAAGCAGACTCCCCACTGAGCAGGGAGCCCAACGCCAGACTCGATCCCAGGAATCCAGGATCGTGACCCAAGTCAAATGCAGTTGCCCAACTAAGTGAGCCACCCAGGCACCCAATATTTTCTAAATGACTAACATATGATGCTAAATCAGGAATGGATCAAAAAGATAGCCAAAATATAAGAGAGACCAATGGATTTCAGTGTGATAGAATATAAAAAATTCATTAATATAGTTTCAGAGCCACATTGCAAAGAACCTTTAAGAAATTTCCACCTGTTGAGTTCTGCTGTAGTACCAAAGAATGTTCACAAGTATATAAAAAGGTTATTAAAATAGTCCCTCCTTTTCTAACTAAGTATTTGTGTGAAGCCCAATTTTCTTTCATGTACTTCAACCCAAAGCAACGTTTTGCAACAGAAGGAATACAGAAGTAGATATGAGACTCCAGGTGCATTCCATCAAGCCCGTTATTAGAGATATTGGCCAAAATATAAAATTATGCCACTCTTCACACCAATTTTTTTTTTGTTTTAGAAAATAGTTAGTTTTCAAAACCAGCATATCTATGTTGACATGTAACATATTTTTATTTTATTTTTAAATGAATTTATAAGTAGGGCGCCTGGGTGGCTCAGTGGGTTAAGCCACTGCCTTCGGCTCAGGTCATGATCCCAGGACCCTGGGATCAAGTCCCGAATCGGGATCTCTGCTCAGCGGGGAGCCTGCTTCCTCCTCTCTCTCTCTGCCTGCCTCTCTGCCTACTTGTGATCTCTCTCTGTCAAATAAATAAATAAGTTCTTTAAAAAAAAATGAATTTATAAGTAGGTATTTGAAAAACATCTCCAGCCACACTTCTAATACACTACATATAATAGATATGACCTACAAAAACAAAAGCTTTGGGGGATTTTCAATATTTTTTAACGGTTTATATGGTTCCTGAAACCAAGCAGTTGGAGACTCATGATCTCAGAGCTCTGTATGCAATTTAAAGATGCAGCTTTTGAAATGTGGCCGGTGGATCACCAGGCTCAGGATTAGTTAAAATGTATAGTATGTATGGTAAAAAAATATATAGTATGTATACATATGTACACAAGTGGATATTCCTGGGCCATTTCCCACGTTCCTGAAATGGATTCTTGTAGCATGGAGATGAGAAAACCTCCAGTCTGAAAAGCTCTTCAGTTACTCTGATGCGCATAAAGCATCTTACTCTGGTCAGGGGTCCTGGATTCCATGTTTATATTGGTTACCATTTATTAGATGATCTTGGGTAATTCTGTCAGCTTCTTGGAACCTCTGTTTTCAACACAGTAAGTTGCATCCGTGGGCTCAGGTCAATAAAAGCTTATTCAGAGAGGCTCTGACAAAAGGCTTTAAAAATGTCCCACATGTTGCCATTTCTTAAATCATACGTGTTAAAATAAGTTGCTACAGAACATGTTGCAAAGCCATATCCTTGACTTTTAAAAATAGTTGTTAAGGAGGTCATTGAAAAGACTTCAAAAAGTAGTCTGCTGATTTATTATCCATCAGTTTCAAAAACTCACCGTGGACCTCCTTGTCATTAGAGCGTATTAGCTGGGTTCTAACCCAAAGCGCATTCCCAAAAAACAATACCCCAGAAGAGAGCACAAAAGGAAAGCAGAGAAAAGATAAATGTAGGCTACCCCCCCCCAAATAAATAAATAACAGCTATAAAACTCAGATACAAAATGAATCTGAGGTACCAAGAGGCCCTGAAAAATGAAAGCTTTTTAAAATGAGAGATGATCCTCTCAGCCTGGGGGCTGTATGAGGAAAGAGATGTACAATCCCTTTAATGTTCTAAACCCCAAAGTCCAACACTCCATTTCCTCAAACCCCTGAAGACCAGAGCTGGCCCTGAGTTTGTAAAGCTTACTTGCAAGCAGTCCTTCAGGAGCTTTAAAAGTGGGAAGTCAGAACTTTAAACAACCTATTGCTCTCACAGATATCCAGGCAAGGAGGTGCAACAATGGGCGAGCTGTGTCTTCTCTGCCCTTCGTGGGAAGTGGTGGGGCTGTCCCTTCCCGATGTTCCCTTCCAGTAACAGACCCAAGCCATCCAGGGACTCCTGGTGGGGGGCTCGCTCTATGTCCTTGTGCTGAACCTGCTGGTGCACCTCTCAAGGTAAGCGTGATTTCCCAAGCTAGCAGCCCCTCGATTTCCTACTCTGCTAATAGGGCGTATGTTTAATATGAATGGTCCCAGTTATTGGGTTTACATGTCAGGTACAGAGCTCAAGGACACTCCTAACAATTCCAAAAGGCAGTACTCTTGTTACATCTACTTACATGTGAGGAAACTGAGGCATGGAGCCGTGGAGTCACTTCCTGAACAACACCCAGCCAGGAAATACTTGCATCAGATTCAGTCCTATAGCTATGTGCTTGCAGATCTTGAGTTTTGGGCAGTTACACTGTTGTTTTTCCTTACCCAGAGAACTAAGAGGCAGAATAACCACCCTCCAGGTAGGGATGGAGAGCACAGCGAGCCCCTTTAGTAAAGAGGTTCATGTCTAATCAAAAGTCTTCAGAGAGCCATTCTAATATTTAATAAATCTCTAGATTTTTAATAAAAATCTAGAAAAAATTTTTATTAAAATGTTTATTAAAAATCTCACTCTAAGCTTGATTGTCTTAATGACATTTCATTTGTAAATGGTAGAAAAGCTGCCAGTCTCAGGTAGAACCTTTGCAGCCAAAGGTTTCCAATTCCTGCCTCCCTTTTTAAAATCTTTTTTTTTTTAAGATTTTATTTATTTATTTGATAGAGAGAGATCACAAATAGACAGAGAGGCAGGCAGAGAGAGAGGAAGGGAAGCAAGCTCCCTGCTGAGCAGAGAGCCCGACGTGGGACTCGATCCCAGGACCCTGAGATCATGACCCGAGCTGAAGGCAGCAGCTTAACCCACTGAGCCACCCAGGCGCCCCACCTGCCTCCCTTTTATATATATTTTTTTCTCTGTGTCCATGGTAAGGATTCAGGGGAAGGTTATAGGTAGTGATTTCATGGTATGGCCTAGACTTAGATGCAAACAGCATTGACCTTTGTGCTAATTCTGTATTTATTCTTTGTTCCCCAGAACCATAGTAGCTCTTATAGAAAAAGTCTTTCTTTCTTTCTTTCTTTTTTTTCTTTTCTTTTCTTTTTTTTTTTTTGCGTGGCACTAGAAAGGAATGGTGATTTGAAGATGCATCTGTGTCTGAGGGGATCACACTTTCAGAATTCATCACAGGGATTGTTGCTAGCTTCTCCAGAATGATGGCCTTTCTGATTTTTCCCATTCCCTCCCAACCTCCAAGCAGAGACTGAAACCGTCCTTTCTTAGCTACCCTCATCATTCTCTTTCTTTCTGTCTTCCAGTCTTCCCCAGTGGAGTCCTTTTTTATTTCTCATACTCTTAACATTGACATTTGTTTTTAGTCCAAAACTGACTCCAGTCATTTGGGAGTTCTGTGATCATTGACTTGAAATGTATAGAGTGGATGTGCTGCAGAAATCTAAAGAAATAGTTTCTTTGCTCAAGGGAATGTCAACAGATAAGGGAAAGTGGGGGGAAGAAAACAACTCATATTCTAGAGGCATGTATTCATTTCTTGGGTCTTCCGCCCCCCATTTTTTATGATTATTAAACTTCATTTCAGTAGAAAGAAGGACTCTTTTGAGGGTTGCCAGTCTGAATTTATAAGACAGTTGGTGTATAGAATATGTTAGGAGAGAAGGTCTCTTGCTTACTATCAAATCCTCAGAGTGCGTGATCAAGGCTTGCCTTGTGGCCACGGCCAAGGTGATCAACAGCGTACTGTCAAAAACATTTGCACAGTTGTAACCTGATTTATTTAATAAAATAAATTCTATGATGTCTTTGCCTATATTGCTCTGTGTGTCTGCACAGAATGCTGCTCTGTAGGCGTTACTGATGGTGTTCAGAATGTTAAAGAACTTTCTTGAAGTTATGCAGCCGAAAACCGAGGAACAGGAGCTCTTTCCTTTCCGAGAGCACTCATATACAATGTTCGATCTGCGTTTACCAAACGTGCTCTGGGTCCGCAGGCATTGACCATGCACCTCCTAAACTAAATCACTAAAGACCTTTTCTTAAAAGGTGATCTCTGCCCTGAAATTTCCTGCGGAGGAAAACGGACCTGTGAACCAACCTCACTTGTAACATACACAATCAAAAAGCAGATCAGACTTTGTGATGGGTGCGGATTATGTATTTAGAATTGACAAGGAGGGGCACCAGGGTGACTCAGTGGGTTAAAGCCTGTGTCCTCAGCTCAGATCATGATCCCAGGATCCTGGGATCCAGCCCCACATCAATGGTCTCTGCTCAGTGGAGAGCCTGCTTCCTCCTCTCTCTCTCTCTCTCTGCCTGCCTCTCTGCCTACTTGTGATCTCTGTTTGTCAAATAAATAAATAAAATCTTTTAAAAAATTGACAAGGAGAACTTGGTATTTCTTGGAGTACTGCTATGCATCAGATTCTGCTGTGAATATTCACACTACTTTGTTTTCCTTGTCAGTTGACCTTAAGTAATACTCTGTTTCTACTTTAAACTTTAGAGTAAGAGAATTTAGATGTTAACATATCTTTTTTATATCATTAATCTGTAAAAGAAAAAAAAGGAAATTTAACTCAATCCTTTTCCAAATTAGAGCAAATTCCAACTGGATTGGGTACTAAGTACATTTTAAGAAGATTTGAAATTGAGCTCTGTTCCAAGTGAGAGAAATCTCTGGAATATTACCCATGCGGCTACATACAAAAATATCTTCCAAATGTCACTTGGCCCGATCACTTTCCTTGATGGCAGTGACAATCAGCTCCTGACATATTGTCCTCTCTGCTTTGGTTGGAGCAGAACCGTTTGACTAATGAGCCAAGCACAGAACCTGGAGTTACCTTAGAATCCTTCGATAACCTGGACATTATCTCATCTCCATCTCCATAATCAAGCCTTTCACACAAGCTCTGTCTGCTAGCCACCCCCTCCTTTAGATTATTGCAATCTTCCTTCAATGGCCTGTGGTCAGTTGTGAATGCTAAGATTCTTGCTACCTCGTTCTCTCCTCTAACAGGAGACAGTAGGGGACAGTAGGGGAAAAGCTCAGGATTTGGTGTAAACAGATTTGGATTAAAATTCTGCCAGTTACTAGCTGTGAGTTGGACAATTAATTTCTTTGATCCTCGGTTTTCTCATCTGTAAAAGACGGTGATAATGATAAAACTCACTGAGCTAGAATCTTGTGATGATTGAATAAAAGAAATATATGAGGCATCTGATACATTTGAGACAACCAGCAAATGTCAGTTTCCTTCCTATCTCCTTCGAAAGGTTTCTCATTACCCAGTAATTCAGAATGCACCTTGAGTTAACAGTGAACTGGTCCCATGGTCCTTTCTTCTCTCCTCCCATCCACGACTGTCTTCCCAGATTGTTACCACCCTGCTTTGACTTTTCTCTTTGTCCACTGGAGCCTGTTTATCTGGAATATCTTCCCTCTCTATTTTCCTTTTCATTTATCTCCAGCTCAGAGGCTAACTCATTTAAGAGGTCTTCCTGATTAAATCAGAACTTGGCATGTTTATTAGCTTAGTTTTTGGACACTTGTACCATTTGAGTTTAATGTTAAGCATGTTCCTTTCTATAGAACAAATACGTAGAAGTATCCTTTGCTTGTTCACCCATTCTAATATGTCAAGTGAATGCACAAACTGTTCTTGCTAGCACAAATCATTCTGTTAAGTGAAAAATACAGAAAGGCCCTATAATGAGATACTGATAAAAAAGAACCAATCAGTATCTCAATGCTTTTGACTCTAAGCAGCTGTGATTTTAATTGATGAAAATGCCAGTTATTTCTGGTATGATTTAGTAACAGCAAGTGGTATTTGACCCTTAAGGAAAAATACCTCTCCAGGAAGTGTCCTTCATGACACCACAGAAATTCACGAAGTGCTGAGTCACTACTGCCCCCTATAGCCCATCCGAGATATACCAGGGCATAACACAAAATACTTTCCCTTGACATTCTCAGGAAAAGGTTTTGTGGCTAGAAGATCTGCTGTCAACCCAGCACCCTATCCTAGCTTACCCTTTCACAGGGGAACCCTGGTTTTATACAGGCATCCACAAAATGCAGCCCAAGTGACTTAGAGCAGCAGGTAGACAAAGAGGGCAAAGAGAGAGCTCCGTGCTGAGCAGAGAGCCCGATGCAGGGCTCAATCCCAGGACCCTAGGACCATGACGTGAGCTGAAGGCAGAAGTTTAACCCAACTTCTGGATAGACTTTTAACTGGTTGAAAGCAATCATGATGATCTTGTAGCTCTTACCTGGGATGGTTATGTAACCTGGTTTAAGCAATCAGCTCATGGCATTCTGTTGGTAATGGGACCTATGCTGGGCCTGACTGAAAGGAGGCAATCTTATTGCATAATTGGGGGAGAAATGTATTTGCTTCCTGTAAATATGAAAGAGGACTCCTATACCCTCATTACTTCGGACAAACAGGTCTTGATCACCAGGAAACCTGTTGTAGAAGAAGTCCCCATTGTGGAAGGCAAAGCAGTGAGCTGGAGTGAGATGACTGATGGAAGCCTGGACTTGTTTGTGCTGCTAAATCAGCCAACTCAGAAGCCCTACCTCCAGTGGACTTTTCGTTAGATCAGACACTATGTTCTCTTATTGTTTAAGTCAGTTTAAAAGCATCCTGTTAAGAGTATGGAAATTGAAACAAATGAAATAATGATGCGTCCTTAAGGTGGTGTTGATGTCTAAGCTTAGGACTTCATATAAATATATATTCTTGGATGGCATACTTCTAAGGAACATTCCCTCAGCCCATCTGTGAATACAAATAGAATGTGTCCATTCAGCTTCAGTTTCTTGTCAGACCCTTTTGCTTTCTGTACAAGAGCCTCTGGATGTCGAAGAAGTCGTGGGTCCATAGTCAGCCAACAACATGTGGTTGCTGAATTCAGATACTTGACATCACTAAGTTCATCGCCGCAAACTTCTTTCCCCAAAGCTTGACTTCCCTCTACTTAAAAATGTGCCCCCAGATCCAACCAGATCATCGTCATTATTTTTACTGAGTTGCCCATTGATGTGATGTCATCACTCTATTTTCAAGATCCTTGTCTTTTTTGGTAGAAGCGCCTACACTGTTAGTAATGTAATTCCACGCGCACTCTTTATTTTGCTCCCACCTCCACCCCCCCGTGAGAAACAACTGTCTTCTACTCTAAAGATTAGTCATACTTGAAGGAATTAAATTTTTATTTTTTTAAAGATTTTATTTATTTATTTGGCAGAGAGAGAGAGAGATCACAGGTAGGCAGAGCAGCAGGTAGACAAAGAGGGCAAAGAGAGAGCTCCGTGCTGAGCAGAGAGCCCGATGCAGGGCTCAATCCCAGGACCCTAGGACCATGACGTGAGCTGAAGGCAGAAGTTTAACCCACTGAGCCACCCAGGTGCCTCAAATTTTTAAATGAAGAACGTTATCAAGTAGGTTTTTTCTAAAAAAGTGATTCCCCAACCCAGCAATTGCACTACTGGGTATTTACCCTAAAGATACAAATGTAGTGATCTGAAGGGGCACGTGCACCTGAATGTTTATAGCAGCAATGTTCCCAATAACCAAACTATGGAAGGAACCTAGATGTCCATCAACAGATGAATGGATAAAGAAGATGTGGTATATATTTATACAATGGAATACTATGCAGCCATCAAAAGAAATGAAATCTTGCCATTTGCAACGATGTAAATGGAACTAGAGGGTATTATGCTGAGGGAAATAAGTCAATCAGAGAGAGAGACAATTTTCTTATGATCTCTCTGATATGAGGAATTTGAGAGGCGAAGTGGGGGTTTGGGAGGTAGGGAAGGAAAAAAATGAAACAAGATGGGATGGGGAGGGAGACAAACCATAAGAGACTCTTAATCTCACAAAACAAACTGAGGGTTGCTGGGGGTGGGGGGCTACAGAGAGGGTTATGGATATTGGGGAAGGTATGTGCTATGGTAAGTGATGTGACATGTGTAAGCTTGATGATTTACAGACTTGTACCCCTGGGACTACTAATACATTATATGTTAATTAAAAAAAAAAAAAAAAAAAAAAAAGAAAGTGATTTCCAAGAGAGGGTACTTGATAGTTATTCACAAGAGGGCTGAAATTTTGTGTTTTTATTTAAATAACATTCTAGAAAACAAAATGATATATGCATATTTTGGATCTTTTTTTTTTAATCTTATGGTTGGAAACTGCTCCGTAGTTGCACAGCCTGCCTTTCTGTTTGTGTTTTTAAAAGGGCTGATGCCAAGTGCTATTTCTTGAGTTGCTGCCAGCTAATGAGTAAAAAAACCACTGGTGTGCTTGATATATTGAGAATGTCTTCTCACCAAAGGAAGGCCAAACGGTATCCCAACAGGCCATATGACCTAGGTTTCTCAGTAGTCTAATTAGAGAAAAATGGGGGGGAAATTGAGTCATCAGGTTGTAGCACTCCAAACTCCAGTGAACTTTCCTCATTACACTCAATGCCACATTAATGTTACAAGCAGCTTTTAGTTTCAAATAGGATCATTTATTAGCTGGCTTGTTTTTGTAGGTTTGTACTTACTCAGACCTGAAGATTATACCTTGTTTATCTAAGTCCACATTTAGAAGTGTCTCCCTTTATCCCCTGCTATGTGCAAGATCCTGGGCAAGATCCTCTTTTAACCTCTTTGTTCCTTGGTTTCCTGATCTATAAAAAAGGAATAATAGTATTATTTACTTCATTTGATTTTGTGAGGATTAAGTGATTTAATACATGTAACGTATGCAGAAGATGACCTGAAATTATAGTAAACACTCTATGAGTTAGATCTACTCCATTGCTATATATATATATATATATATATATATATATATATATATATATATATAATTTTATTTATTTATTTATTTTTATTTTTAAATTTATTTTATTTATTTTATTTTATTTATTCATTTGACAGAGAGAGACACAGTGAGAGAGGAATCACAGCAGGGGGAGTGGGAGAGGGAGAAGCAAACGTCCTGCTGAGCAGGGAGCCTGATGTGGGGCTCGATCCCAGGACTCTGGGATCATGACCTGAGCCAAAGGCAGACACTTAATGACTGAGCCACCCAGGTGCCCCTCCATTGCTATATTTTTCAGTATTACTACAAATGAAATGATTGGAGCCAATGCTGAAGCTTCATTAGGATTTTTTTCCCTTTGTAAGAATATACTCGAGTTTGATGTCTTCCTCTTCTCAGGTGCTGCTAGAGAGCTTAGCACCAAATCTGTAGCCCATGATAGCAAGAGTGAGGTTATTACGGTGTGTCTTCTTTGGCCTTGATTCTTCTCCATTTCTGCTTCCATCCATATTTTCCTTTCTCCTTTGTTTGTACTTTTAATTGATGAGGTCGTCTTACATTGCGTTTGTCCTATTCTAAGCTATCTTAAAAGTCTGTTTTGGAACAAAAGGTGTGGTTCATAAAAATCAATAAAAATGCATATCCACTCTTTGACTGTGTGAGAGTAAGGATTTAATAGACAATAAGGCTCACTGGGACATATTACCACATCCAGGAAGGATCTCAGAACTCATTTCCTGGACTGTGAGATATTTTCTCAGGAGTAGGAGTATAATATAATTGACCACAATTATCTTCTGTCCATTCTGTGAATGTTTCAAGTGTTTATTCCATTTCTGTAAAAAGCCCTTATGTAGTATATTTTTCCCATTTTCTTTGAACTCTCTCACAATGAGTTCATTTAGGAGACTCCGTCTTTGTCGATATTTTATTGAGATTTCTAAATTTTTGATTTTCTTTCTTTCTTTTTTTTTTTGAAAAGGAAATCTATTGATAGTGAAAATGGTATGATTCAGGTTCCACAGAACAGAATATTACTTGTGATGATGGTTTTATAATTTCCCTTTCCTGATCTTTCTGCTCCATTTTCTGGGCCAGATTTCAACCTCAGATGTTTTATACTGAGATAAATGAATACCCTGTAAGAGACTTTTAGCCACCTATTAGAATTTGTTAAGTGAGATGAGAAATAACATGATTCATTGGGTGTTGAAATTTGCTACTTATAGTCCTTGGGGGGGGGGGGAACAACCTATCAGTGTATCCAGAACTATTTTGCCTTTAAAGCAATTATCACTTTGTGTTAAGAGCTGAGATGGGAGAAAGGAAGTGATAACTTTACTTAAAAGTGTCATCTATATCCTTCTATATTCATTATTCTACAATTAAAATTTCCTACTCAACCTGACATTCAACACGTTTCCTTTAATTTTTTACCTTCAACAGTATTTATTTGATGTGTGATTTATTAAGACAATAAAAAGAGAAAAATTGAACTTGAGGACTTCCAAATAAGAACTTTTAAGTGTTTCTTTGTGCTTCCCCATATCTGACCAGTTCAGATATTATAGCATGACTTATGTAAGTAATTGGTTTCTTTTTTTTTTAATGTATTGATAATTGTAATCTCTGCCCACTGGACTTGCCCAGGAATAAGAGCAGAATATTTCTTTTCTTAATATTGCCCTCTGTTCTTTGTGTGATCAATGCCTACCTTTTGTTGGTCACATTAAGTTAGATAGCTACAAATGGCTTTTACCAGTGTTCTTGTGCAATGCAATCACCAACTTCAGGTTTCCTTGAGACATGAAAACAAAAAGTAATTTGGACACCCAAAGGTTTCTGGTTCTTTCTGATGTGTGAATCAGCCTGATGCCAAAATGACATGTGGTAGGTGGTGTGAAGAGTGCTAATAGGTGTGTATGTTGTGTTTATCAACATCTTCCCTCCATGTCTCATGGATTATTACTCCAATGCCAAGTGCACCCCTCCAGGCTTCCTTGAAATCCGGACAAGTTCCTTTTAAGTTCAAGAGCTGAAATTTTCCATGTGACACAGGAAACATTTTAAAAGAGGTAGGAGTAGGTAGACCAAGTCAATCACACCCTTTGGTATGATGTGGAGAGTCTCTTTCTTCTTGGCCCTGATGCTGTATTTGAAATGGACTTATTCCTCCCAGATAAAAAGAGCTGTGTTACCCATTAACATTTAAATATCCCTTGAAGAGTAACATGAAGTTGTTTTTAAATCACTGGAATTAGTTTATCAGATTTTTCAAATATTTAAAAGAATTTTTTTTAAAGATTTTGTTTATTTATTTGACAGAGAGAAATCACAAGTAGACAGAGAAGCAGGCAGAGAGAGAGAGGGAAGCAGGCTCCCTGCTGAGCAGAGAGCCCCATGCAGGACTCGATCGCAGGACCCTGAGATCATGACCTGAGCCGAAGGCAGCGGCTTAACCCACTGAGCCACCTAGGCGCCCCAAGAATTTGTTTTTAAAGATTTTATTTATTTATTTGACAGAGATCACAAGTAGGCAGAGAGGCAGGCAGAGAGAGAGGTGGAGGCAGGCTCCCTGCTGAGCAGAGAGCCCGATTCGGGGCTTGATCCCAGGACCCTGGGATCATGACCTGCACTGAAGACCGAGGCTAAACCCATTGAGCCACCCAGGCTAAAGAATTAAAAAAAAAAAAAGATTTAGTTATTTATTTTAGAAAGAGTGCACACTTGTGAGCAGGGGGAGGGGCAGAGGAAGAAGGAGAGAAGCAGGCTGCCCACTGAGAGGGGAGCTGGTCATAGGTCTCCATCTCATGACCCTGAGATCATGACTTAGGGCGAAATGAAGAGTCATATATGCTCAACCGACTGAGCCACTGAGGTGCCCCTAGTTAATCAGATTTTTAAAAATAATTATAAAGAGAAAAATCTTCTTCCCTTACCATCGTCAAATTCTACTCCCCTTTTGGGTATCTTCCAGAAGTGTTCTCTGCATTTATAGGTATTCCATTTTTTAATTTTTTGTTTTTTGTTTTAGAATAATTTCTACCTGCAACGTGGGGCTTGAACTCATGACCCCAAGATCAATACTCGCATGCTTCACTGACTGAGAAAGCCTGGCACCCTTTCAGGTATTCAGTTTCAGATTACATTTTTTTTTTTTTTCAAGTGGGACTGTTCATGTATTTAAGTGTTTGTTTTTGTACGTGCCTCCTTTATTTCACTCCTAGGGGAAGCCAGTATTAACAGCCTTTCTCAACGCCCAGATAAAAGCAAATACCTTACAACGTCTGATTGTTAAAAATGATAGGATCATCTATACAGTATTTGGCAATTGCCTGCTCACCTAACAATATGTGGACATCCCTAAAGAGTAACAGATATGAAATCTTATTTTTCCTTTTTCATCTACACAGTATTGCTTACAATGGTTGTATCGTAACTAATTGCAACTAGAACAATGTTGTAATAAGTATTCATATGCAGTAGTTTTACATCCCCATGTTTTTATTTTGATAAGAGAGATTCCCCAATGTGAAATTCGTGGGTAAAAGAGTATGTGTATATTACATTTTCAGTTTTATGGCCAGATTTTAAAAGTATAGCAATTCATTCTTAAGCTCCCACCAGGATATCTGAGTATAAGATGGTAAGATACTGTTTTCCAGTATCCTTGACAACACTTGATTTTTATCAATCTTTGTAATTTACCTACTGCTTTTGCTTGTATTTGTCTGGTAGGTTGAACATTTTTTATGCTAATTGGCCAGTTGAACGTACTGTTCTGTGATTTAACCATTCATATCCAGTGTTTCTATTGAGTTGCTTACATATTACTATTATTATTATTATTATTATTATTAATTTTTAGAATTCATTGTATATTGGTGGTATGATGGTTGTTATTATATGTTATAAATATATTTTTCTTTTTTACTACACTTGATCTTAGCCAAAAGGCCGAAAAGCTATTTTTCTTTTTTTAAAAGAAAAGTTTATTTATTTATTTTTCAGAGAGAGAGAGAGACCAAGCACAAGCAAGGGGAACAGCAGGCAGACGGAGAAGCAGGCTCCCTGCTGAGTAAGGAGCCTGATGCAGGATTTGATCCCAGGACCCTGGGATCATGACCTGAGCCGAAGGCAGATGCTTAACTGACCTAGTCACCCAGGCATCCCTAAATATATATTTCTAGTTAATGATGCAAGAAGCAATTTAAGGTAGTGCCCAGTTTCTGGAGCTATAGAGTATGAGTTTATATTCTAGGTTCCTTATTTTTTGGTTGTGCGATCTGGGACTATAGATTCATCATATGAATTAGGTATATTATCTGGAAAAAATAAAATTCATAGGATGAAATGAGGAATAAATGATTTAGTAAATGTAAACATGTGGAAAAGCATCTGTCATACAGTATGCTAATTTTTTATAGTATTAACTTATTAAACCAGCTCTTTGAGTTTCTGTGTCTGTAATTACATCCCGCAAAAAATAATAATTTTATCTTTTTTTCCCAATATTTATAAGTTTTTTTCTTATCTAATATATTAGCTCTGAGATTATGTTGAATAATAATGCTGCTGTGGATATTCTGATTTTAATAGGAAAATCGCTTTGGTTTCACTGTTTAGCTTGATGTTGCTCTTGGGTCATGGCAAACAGTGTCTATCAGATTTTCCTCTCACATCTATTTTATTTGGAGGATTTTAAAATTAGTGAATTTTGATAAATCTCATTTTAGTATACTATCGTTATAATTACAGCAATATTCATTTTCACACTGAAGTTTTTGGTATAATGCTTTCTCTGGAAAGATTATTTATACTGAAGTATCCTTGCATATCTAGAATAAACCAAATTATTTCTCTTTTTATTTATTGCTGGATTGATAATATTTGACCTACAATTTTGCATCTATATTCATAAACAAAACAGATTTATAAGTCTCTTGTTTGTACTGTCTATTGGGTTTTGTTAATAAGGTGTTGTGTAGCTGGATAAAATGGAGATTAATGCATTTTTTTCTTGAGCTAGAGTGCATTAAGTGACATGAATCATCAGTTTTTCAAGACTGTATCTGGAACCACCTGAGTCTGAAGATTTTGTTAAAGGTATGTCTTTAGTTATCTCTTATCACTATTTGTTGGTATAGATTTTCATTCTTTTCTTAGGTTAATTTTGGTAATTTATATTTTGCTGAAAAATAGAGAAAAAGAAGTTAAACCTCTTTTTTTAACCATGTGTATTTTTCTTTTTTTCTTAATCAGGCCTTTTTTTCCTGTAAAGACCCTATTTTTTTCTTAATATTTTATTTATTTATTTATTTGACAGAAAGAGAGAGAATAAGCACAGGAGCAACAGTGGGAGAGGGAGAAGCAGGCTCTCCAGTGAGCAGGAAGCCCAGTGTGGGGCTTGATCCCAGAACCCTGGGACCATGACCTGAGCTGAAGGCAGATGCTTAATCTGCTGAGCCACCCAGGTGCCCCAAGAACCTACTTTTTAGAAGACTGCTTTTCAAATAAGAGTTAATAGAAATAGAAGAGGTGCGACATAGGCAGAGAGGAGAGCAAGTCCAGAGGAAGGCCCTGTGGTGGGAAGGGGACAGCTGGCTCACAGCCCCACCTCACCATTTTGCCTATAATTAGTATTCCAGAGGCTAGATAAACCCATTACCTCCCAGCTCTCAGATTGTCAGAGGTTGCTTGGCACAGTACTGGGACAGCAAAGAGATTTCAGCTCGTGGGGCATCTCAAATAGATTGGAAACTGCGCTGCTTCTCTGTCTTGAGGAAAATACTGCCGCCATGTTTCTGATAATAGGGGTGCTTATTAGATTTTGGTTTAAGGGTATCTGCTAGCTGTGCCTGGCTCATCGCAGGTCCTCAACCAATATTTGTTGGGATGAGTGAATTTCTACTGAATGTTCCCAAGCTCACTGAGCCTCGCCATCTGCATCTGTAGAATGGAGCAGTGATCCCAACCTCATGGGTTTATTTTGAAGATAAGATAGAATGATGACTTGTGACAGCAAGTGTTTACTCCATTCTAGATGGTTAGGAAAATGTGAAATCTGTGCTTTGGAACTTACTAAAATTAAGCGGCTAGCCCGCTGAGTCATGTATGGAAAACTTATTGTGTTTATTTCCCTGACCCTATTTAATAGTTTATCATTTGATAATAAGCAATTTAGAGAATAAATTTCAGCAGCAGTGGATCGCTCATTGGAATTGGGGGCCGCAGATGGGGTCTGTGTGGTAGATGGTGAGATGTGACCTCAGGGCTTCCTCAGTTCCTAAAGTTTATCTTGGATGTATTTTTTAAATTTAGTAATTAGGTCAAACAATATATTTGACCAGAAAACCACATTGACCTAACTTGACATATTCTGCTCTCATTTGAGGTCTTAAAATTTCATCTGGCAGGATAATTAGGAACATTATACTGGTTATTGAATCTTTGAAATGTGATTTTCTTCTTTCCTAAGTTCAGATTTCCTTGTTTATATCTAATTTGGTCAAGGGGGGGGCATCATTTTGGCTTCAGGATCTCTAAAGAACACTGACAATTGGATGCCTAAAATGACTGTCATAAAATGAAAACCAGGAAGAAAACAAAATCATACCCAGTTTTATCAACAGTAAGTACCGGGTGATGCAGTCACCAGGCCAGGGCCTTCAAAACCTTTGTATGTTTACATATGATTTTCTCTCTTGGAGAATCAGTCACACATGTTCCCTTTGAATTTCCGGGAACCCGTTGCTTTCTATATAGATCAGGACAGCAGATTTCCCATCAAGAGTAGCCATTCATACTAAATATTAGCAAAACTCAAAATGTGTTAAGTAAAAGAAAGCTGCATTCTCCTTCTAGATGTTGTATTGTCATCGAGGCTCAGTTATCCAGGAGCAGGGAGTGCTGTTGTCCTGAAGGTCATCTTGAGGTCGGCATTATTTTTCAACACAAACCCTTGTCACGGCCTCTCTTCAGTTGACAGTTGTCATTTTCCTCTTTTTTCCTTTTCCTTTGACCTGGAAATCCTAGGGCAGGCCATTGAGGCCGGACGAGTTAAAGTCATGACTCATTCTCAAATTCAGAAAAAGAGAGAGTTCAATGATTAACAGAGGCAGCCAGAAGGGCTGTGGTAGAAACCCATTCCTGAGCACTCAGAAAGTGTTGCTTGTTGACATACTTAAGTTAGGCTTTCGCATCAGCAAGCTAAGCAGCTTGCTTGAGGTAACTCCTCAGCCTTGTCCCCCTGGGTATGAATCAGCTGTTCTGCTGAGGTCAGAGAGCACGGATCCCTTACACAGAGAAGTGTGTTGTCCTCCCTGTGGGGTTTCTGGCCCCCTGGGCCTTCTGACCAGGAAGCGTTTCTGAGCTCACCTCAGGTGGAGCTTCTCAACTGCCCAACTGGTGAGAAAATCTTTTCTCAACCACTTTAAATAACTCTTTGAAGAACCATGTCTTATCCAGTGGAGAGGGTCCTACAAAATATAGCAGGGTGGCTAGACTTGATTTTCATGAAGGTAGAGTTAGAAAATCCTCATACTCAATCCTTATGCTACATATAACACATCCGACAGCCAACCTTAAACATAGGGATGTTTTAACTCTCGAAGTGTTTCAGTGTAATTCCGGAGAGCTATGCATTATAAAAGCATAAAATGTAATCTTTTGTGCCAGCTTTCTTAACCTACAATGCCCTAAAGATGTAAAAATAATCCTACTGAACAGAGAGAATGTTATAAATGGTTGAATCCCTTTGGTGTGAATTCTACCTTTACTGAAAAGGCAAGAGGCTAGTGGTTTACGTTGTATGTACCTTACATGAAGTTAGGAACTGGTGTAAAATGGGAGGACATTTTTGTGATCATCAGTATTTCAAAAATGCTTCCGATAAAGCCTATCTAGAATAATCACAAGAATTTTAGAAGTTGTCAACCCATCTTGCACGCAGTAGTTTGGTGAATTGGAGTAGGAGTTTAACTATAAAAGAGGAGCGATGTCATTAATAATTTTGTGAGTCTTATTAAAAAGACTTTAATAAGAGAAAAGTGATTAACAAAATCTAATAACTGAGAACCCTAACTTGAAGAGTTATAAAATTCATCACTGTGAGGACATGGTTGCACACATTGGCTGTTCACGTTTAACCTACTAGTACAAAATAATAATGATGGTGATAATTTTAAAGGCTTCAGGTTGGCCAAACTACCATCTATATAATTCATAAAGTACTAAAATAATATTTTAGAAATAATCATAACTGCCATTTCTTTAAAATGAGCATATAACTCAGAGTTAGTACACTTAATTAAATTGAATCAGAGCTATATTATTGGATTCTTAGGTTTGTGGGTTCTCATAAGACAAAACTCACAAACCTTCTAAAATAATCCAGGACCACAGAGGACGAGCAAAAAGATGGGGAGTTTGCATAGAGATAGTTGGTTATACTCTGAAACGATGTCATGACCATTCGTAACACTCAGTTACTCAGCACACCCAGCTGAACCTGACCACTTTTGGTCATAGGTCCAAGTTCATTTCCATATCTTAATATTGAAGCTACAATAGTGGTCTTGCTATAAATACCCTGCCTCACATTTTAATATAAAATGTGTGCTATTTAACACTTCTTGTATGACTTACATCAATGATAGAGATTTCTGCTAATTGAAGGTTTTAAAATTATTACAGCTTCGCACATAAATACCCACAGCTTCAGTAACGGCTTTGTGAAACCGGGTCTTACCATCGATCAGTTTTAAAAGAGAGAGAGAGAGGGAGGGAAACCAAGAAACAGACTCCTTTTGTTGTTGTTTTGCTTTTGAGATTTTATTTATTTATTTGAGAGAGAGCATGAGCACAAGCCCAGGTAAGGACAGAGGGAGAAGCAGATTCCCCCCAGAGCAGGGAGCCCAACGGAGGCCTCCATCCTAGGATCCTGGGATCATGACCTGAGCCGAAGGCAGATGTTACCCAGGCTTTCCTCAAGAATCAGACTTTTAACTCTGGAGAGTATGGAGGGATGGGTGAAATAGGGGAGGGCATTTAGGAGTGCACCTGCTGTGATGGGCCCCGGGTGATGTATGGGTGTGGGATCATTATATTGCCCCCCTTAAACTGATATTACACTGTATGTTAACTAACTAGAACTGAAATAAAAACTTCAAAAAACCCAATGTCATAACTCTTAAAATGTGAGATTTTCAATTATAAGGCAAATTGTGTCAATGGCCTTTCTTTTATAACATCCTCTAATATTCATGAATGATGAAATGTCCATTAAATGGTTAGGAAATAAGATATCTTATACTGGATTGTGTAATGCTGAGAAGTTTTCAAGGAAATTGTTAGACCTGTCCCCAACTTCTAGCAGTATCCACAGTATAGTCATTAACTGAAAAATAAAAACAGAAATGCGCCATTGTGCCCACTGTGTGAAAAATAAAATCTCGTAATATCATAGGCATGGAAGTTGCTTATCATTTCACATTTAGTGCTTTGTTTGCTACCGACCCATGACCCATTTGAGATCAAAGTTCATGCAACTGGCAAGTAATGGTGGCATTATTGTATGTCTGTGACATGTGAAGTGCACAAAAAAGGAATTCATAGAGATAAATTGTTTGGCATGCACAAGTCCCTTCTAAGCCTTAAGGATTTTCTCAAATTCAAAAGAGGATAAAGAAAGAGAGAAATAAATTATTAAAGGTAGCCGGTTTCATTCTTTTTCTCCCTTCCCCCAAAGGCTTGGAGTTCCTACTTCTTAAATATTTTTATGCCTTTCAGTGTGAGTTTCATGGTCCAAGAGCCTCACTTTTACTAAACATGACAGAACTTCTAGCGGTGGAAGAGTGCTATATTTCAGCTATGTAATGGGTTTAATAGGCTTTTATGTTTAGGCTTGCACGCTAACTGTGATTTACTCTATTTGCGGGAGGCTATGAAGGGAGGAAAATAAAATCAGATTCAGAATGTGGTGTTCCCTGTAACCTGCACGCAGCCAAAATCCATTCCGGGAGCACTTAGGTGCCAGGCCCAGGCAGGCTGCCGAGGAGGGGGAAGAAGTCGGAAATTTGTAAGGTGCTTACCCTGGGACAAGAGAAGCCATTCTCTGTATAGAATTTGTGCCTCCCGCCTCTCCAGAGCGCAGGATGCACTGAAAGGAGAGGCGCAGGGTTTCCCTTCTCTGTTGAGCACCATTTTCTAAACAGACCAAGATCTCAGATGGCCTCTGGTGGGTGACAGTGTGAGAGAAAAGTGAGAGGCAAGTGTATCCAGGCAGATATTAAAAGTTCAGGGCTTTTTTGTGGGGCTTAGGGAGGCTAGGAAGGACCACTATTTGGGGGATCCAAAGCTCTTTCACTTACTAGAAACCTTGGTGAAGTGGCCCCTGTCTGTGAATCACGTTCTACTAGGACATAAGCCGTGTCCCTGTGCTCATGTATTGTCTGTAGCTGCTTTTGTGACACAACAGCAGAAATGAGTCTGGGGTGCCTGAGTGGCTCAGTCGGTTAAACATCTGCTTTTGGCTCCGGTCATAATCCCTAGAGTTCTGGGATCAGGCCCCTCATCAGTCTCCCTCCTCGGCAGGGAGCCTGCTTCTCCCTTTCCCTCTACCTGTGCTCTCTCTCTCTCTTTCTTTGTCAAAATTAATTGCAGTTACATGAATAGAATCTCAATGGGTACTTGACAGTTACATTTTAGTAGGTACCCTTCTCAGGGCTTACCAGGAAGAGCCTATGTCTTCAGTTATGTACCTCCTTTACTAAAGCCTGTTTTTAGTTCACCAAACGCGCCGTATTTGCTGATTTCTCTGTTGACCCTGAGTTTCTCTTCCCATTCCCGCCCTACCCTTTGCATAGGGGTAATTCCTATTTGTCCTTAAGACTTAGCCCAAGTCTCCAGTAAGACATTTATTCCCCATCAAAGCCTTCCCAGTACCTTTACCATCCCATTTCATTCTTTTTCTTGCTGACCCTTATTCTACGTATCACAATGCACGTTACTCATTTCATCAAAATATTGATCATTATTATAACTACTTGTCTGTAGGTTTCCTCCATTAAACTATAAGCTCCTCTCTTCACTCATATATTCCTAGTACTTAGCATGAGTGCCTGACATACAGTAGTAAATCATATTTTTTCTTCTCCCTCAGTTTGGTCTCTTATAAGCAAAATTCTGGTTACCGGGAGCGCCTGGGTGTTTTGGTGGATTAAGTGCCTGATTCTTAATTTCGGCTCAGGTCATGATCTTGTAGGTCCTGAGATCAAGCCTTGCACTGGGCTCTGTAATCAGTGGGGAGTCTGCTTGAAAAATTCTCTCCATCTGCCCCTCCCCCAACTGTCTCTTTTTCTCTCTCTAAAAATAAATCAATCTTAAAAAAAATTCTGGCTACCTCTTTTGATAGGAAGAATGTTCATAAATAGAGAACCCCTCAGGAAATTTCCTTGACTATTGTGCGAAGAATGGGTAAATATCATATGCCATTGTGTCCTTTTCTGTTACAGAAAACTCTTTGAGCCCTAATAGCTGTTGAATCCCAAGATAACTTTTTCGTTGTTGTTGCCAACAAACTCATGTGCTCAGAAAGTATGGATTATAGTTTGTCTGTTTGTTTTTTTATAAGCCCAGGTATGTTGAGGCATTGTCAATGTGGGCAGTATTTCCTCCAAAATGAAATGTTCCTGAATAATTTTCCCATTATGTCAGCACACAGCATTGAATCCATTGGTATTAAACACATCCTTCTTTTTTATTTAACTTTACTGGAAAGATTTACAGAATTATATAGTATTCATGTAGGACTTTATCATGGAAGTAAGCAAATGGAGGATCCAAATAGGAAACACCATTAATATTATTAAATTTTACAGAACATGGGAGTCCTGGCCTCTCTTTTACAATCGTCCAGACTTTTCTTGACCAAGTTGAAATTTCTCTTGCCATGAATGCTAGTTCTGAAAGCCAGTCCTGATCAGCACGCATCATTCAGCCGAAGAACCCATGCCGACGTGTCTGACATCCTGCACTTAACTAAGAACGACATGACACCGGCATGAACCTCCACTGCTAGACAATGGGAGGACGTTTCAATCCTCAGATGATGTAGTGGACATTTATTGTTTGTCCTGGTTAGCATATCCTTTCGTGTCTTTTAATATATTTTCTTTCGGGGCCCCACCCCCTCCTCTGTCACAGTCTGTGTGGTTTTGGTGGGTCTACACTAGTCACCCTAGGCTCTAGGAAACATGCCCGTGATGGGGCCAATCAGCATTCAGCGACTGTGCAGGGATCGGCACACAACTGTCAGCCAAAGCAATGAGACTCGGTCCAGTAATGATAAAGTATGTCCGGGCTTGCGAGGGGCTACCATGTTGAGAGGGCCTGCCGGAGAGTGATACCGCTGCAGGGGCAGACAGAACTGAGAAATGGAGAGGAGTGAGTGGAGTTCTGGCAACATTATTTAGGCTGTGCCTGAAACTAGAACTTCCCTTGAACATTTCAATCATCTCTCTCTCTCTTTAAAAGATTTTATATATTTATTTGACAGAGAGCTCAAGTGGGGGATACGGCAGAAGGAGAAGGAGCAAAGTAGGCTTCCCGCTGAGCAAGGAGCCCGATGTGGGACTTGGTACCAGGACCCTGGGATCATGACCTGAGCTGAAGTCATTTGCTTAATTGACTGAGCCACCCAGGTCCCCCTTGAACATAAATAGGTTTATTGGGTTAAAATGATTTGACTTGGGGGGGTCTCCATTGCTTAGAACCAAGAGTCTGTCAACTCCAATCTGCAAATAACATGTAATGAAATTTAAAAGTTATCTGGAAAAGATGTCTGGAGAAAGTCCGGAGAGCTCAAATAATTGAAAAGTAAAAGAAAATAGGAAGAGAATGAATATTAAACATCTCTAAAATTTTCCAGTTCGTTTCAAAAATTAGACAAATTCTCAACTGGTAATGATGGGTAAGAAGATACATTATTATATCCTCACTGCCCATTTTTTACTTTCACAAATTTGAGTACAACCATTTTAAGTATTTTAGTCCAATTTGGGGCATGAATATTTTAATATTGTAATTGATAGTTAAGTAGAGGCTATAATGTTTTTTACTGTTTTCAGTAGGGTTAATTCACTCTTTTAAAAATGTTTTATGAGATATTTCATACATATGGAAATACATAAGAAACATAAAATATAAATACATGAGGGGTGCCTGGGAAGCTCAGTTGGTTAAGCGTCTGACTCTTGATCTCAGCTCAGGTCTTGATCTCAGAATCATGAGTTCAAGCCCTGCATTGGGCTCCACGCTGGACGTAGAACCTACTTAAAACTCTCTCTCTCTCTCTCTCACACACACACACACATTTTAAATAACATATAGAATAATACAACCAATGCCTGTGTACCTATTAGCCTAAGAAATGTATCATTACAAGTAAGGTTGAAACTCCTTTACTGTCTTCTTGGACAAATCCCTCTCCTCCTTCCTAGAGGTAATTAGCATTCTGAATTTGTTGTTTACCATTACCATCCATTGTTTCATACTTTACCATATATGTATGAATGCCTGAACAACAAATAGTATTATTTAGGAGTTAAATAAGCTTTACATAAATAGTTTAATACTGTATAATACTGTATGTTTTCGTCTGCAACTTGCTTTTTAACTTAAACCTTAAACCTTTTAATTCATTCATGTTGAGATGAGTAGCTTTCCTTCATTCATTTTCACTGCAGTATAATATTATATTTCAAGCTCTTAATAGACTGAGAACCCAGCCAGGGGGTGGGAGAAATCTATGAAAGAGAAATTTTGCTGAACTTTAACTGAAATTTGGCATTTTCTTTAATTATAAAGTAGACAACCAACAAAGTAATATGTGACTTTATCACCAATAGAAGTCATAGATATTTCCATATCACATTATCGTGAATACAGAGAGAGATCTTGAATTATAGATTAATCTCATGAGCTACTTTGTTGCTGATAGTTGTTTACCTTGCTACCCTAATGAGTTAATAAAAACACATATATCCCCATGACATTTTTAGTATGCTGATAATAAACATTTTTCAGTACAATTTGTTTCTTTGTATTCCTATATATTTTATTTAAAGGCATTAAAAATTTTTAAACATTATCCTTGGGAAGAGGCTCATATAGCTCTCATCAGACTGCTAGAGAGGTCCTGGGCACAAAGTTAGAACCTTTGCTCTCAAGCAATTCCACACCTAGGCATGTACCCAAAAGAAATAAAAACACACATCCATACAAAGGCTTATATGGGATGTTCAAGGAACGTTATTAATAATAGTCAAAAAAGTGACTGGGTCTCTCTATACATTAAGGCAATACTTTAACAATAAGAAAGAACTAACCATTGGGGTGCCTGGGTGGCTCAGTCATTAAGCGTCTGCCTTTGGCTTGGGTCCTGATCTCAGGGTCCTGGGATCAAGCCCCGCATTGGCCTCTCTGCTCAGCGGGAAGCCTGCTTCTCCCCGTCTCTCTGCTTGTGTTTCCTCTCTTGCTGTGTCTCTTTCTGTCAAATAAATAAAATAAAATAAAATAAAATAAACAAAAAAAATAAAGAACTATATCTGCTATAACATGGGTGAATTTCAAAACCATGATACACTAAGTGAACGAAGCCAGATACAAAAGACCAAACTTTAAAATGTCATTTATATTAAGTGTCCAGAAAAGACAAGTATAAATACAGAAACATGTAGATACCTAGTAAATTAGTGGCTGCTTGGGCTGGGGCAGAGGAAGGTAAGGTTAACGGCAAATGGGCACGAGGAATCTTTTTATGCTAATGGAAACATTCTACAATTGGATTGTGATGATGTTGTGCAACTGTAAATGATTTACTAAAAATCATTAATATGTGATGAAATTTGTGGTATTTAAATTAAACCTCAATGAAACTGTTTAAACAACAAGAAACTTTGCTCAGTTGTACAACCAGATCATTTAATTATTTTTCTATTAAAGGTGGTTTTCATTTTTGTATTTGCTATTAATAGCAATATTGCTATAAGCATTCTTGTACATATCGCCTTCTGCACCCTGTGGGCATGTCTCTATGGTGTATAGCTACAGGCAATATTACTATATTGCTTCAACTTTGCCAGATTTTGAAATAGTGCTTTCCAGATGGTTGTAACAATTTATATTCCAGCAACAATTTATATTCCAGCAATAATGTATAAGGAGTCCTGTAATGTGGGGCAAGTGGGTGGCTCGGTCGTTAAGCCTCTGCCTTCCGCTCGGATCATGATCCTGGGGTCTTGGAATCGAGCCCTGCAATGGGCTCCCTGCTCAGCGGGAAGCCGGCTTCTCCCTCTTTCACTCCCCCTGCTTGTGTTCCCTCTCTTTCTCTCTCTCTCTGTCAAATAAATAAATAAAATCTTAAAAAAAAAAAAAAAAAGAGCTCTTGTAATGTATAGCCTCACCAATACTTGCTATTGTTAGACTTTTAACTTTTGCAATCTAGTAAGTATGAAAGGATATCTTATTTTAATTTTCACTGCAATATTTTCATCTGGTATGAGACGCTGTTGTTTTCCCTTCTGTGGCTCAAGGCAAGATAGCGTAGTGGTTAGATGCTAAGAGCATTCTGTCTAGGTTTGAATTATGATTCTACCACTTCCTAGAGGCTGTAAATTAGGAACATTATTTTATAATTTTAGCCATATATAGCCTCACATTTTATTTTAACTTATTCCTACAGAGCCCATTTTGTTCTTGTGTTGTTGTGCTTCTTCAAGTAGTATCATTTTATATTTTACCCTGTTTTCCATGCAGGTAGTCAAATCACTTGTGAAATACACAAACTTTAGAAGAAGAATAGGTGAGTTACAAAAGTTAGATTTTTATGCTGAAAAAAAGTGTTATAGTTAAACTGAAGAACATCAAAAATAAAGCAAAAGTCTTAAAAGAGTAACGGGAAAAAATACAGATTACCTTCAAATAAGTAGCAGTTAAGGTGGTAGTTGACTTCTCAATGGTAACAATGAAAGCCAAGGGACAATATACTATCTTCAATATGCTGAAAATTAACTGCCACATAAGGATTCAGTTTGTTCCTTACCAATCCTTATATATTTACTTCAGTTTTTTCTGGTCTTATTTTACTGACCAGGACCTTTAATATAGTGTTAAAGAAAAGTGGTGATGGAGGGCATCTGGCTCGTTCATCTGGAGTGGAACGTTTTTAATGTTCCACAAATATGAATAATGTTTCTGTAGAAATTTTTGTAACTACCTTCATCATATTAAGGTAATCCTTTTCTTTCTTTTTTGAAGACTTACTTATTAGACAGAGTATGCACAAGCAGGCAGAGCAGCAGGCAAAGGGAGAGGGAGAAGCAGACTCCATCCCAGGACCATGGGATCACGACCTGAGTTCAAGGCAGACGCTTAACCGACTGAGCCACTCAGGTCCCCAAGGGAGTCCCTTTCAATTTTCATTTGGTTTGCCCTAAGCAGATGCCAAATTTCCTATATCTTTTGAAATGATTCTTTAATTTTTCTTCTTTAGTTGTTAATATAATGAAGCGCTTTTCTAATGTTCAAGTATTCTTAGTCCTAGAGTGAACCCAACTTTGTCATCCTGTATTCTCTTTTTTATATTTTGCTGAATTCCATTTAGTAGCAGTTTGCTTTGTATTTGTGCATCTTTGTGATTTGTGCATGAGGGTTTGTGTTTGGTCCATAATGTTCCATTACCCTGTTGTCTTGGCAAATGGTCCCCAGGCTAATTTCATCTGCCCTTCATGTCCCCTCAGTGTTTGCTTTTCTCACTGTAAGCCCCGCAGATACACATGTACTGAACATAGTGTTTAAGCTCTTATTAGTAAAGATTAAAGTTAGTGTGCTCCTCACAAACACTCTACAGTTTCAAATTAAATGTTCTATATGGATTCCACAACCTAACTTTTAAATTTCTGATAGGTACATTTATTCATTATTATTATTATTCATGCTTATTACCATTCAGCTCATTGTGTTCTAAAAAATCACTTGAACATATTTAATATATATGGCTTAAGGAGTTTGGAGGCATATATATACCCATGAAATCACCACCACAGTCTATGCCACAAACATATTTAGCACCTCTAAAAGTTTCCTCCTGCCCTCATATTATTTATCATTACTTTCCCATAATGAGAACACTTAATGTAAGATCTACCTTTTTAGTAGAATTTTAAGTATACAATACAGTATTGTTTCTTATATTTCAGACCTTCCTTCAGTATATATCCAATTTTACAATTACACACACAAAAAGAAAACACAATGGGCAGGTTAATGGCAGCTTAGACACACAAATGGGAAGACGTAATTAATGTGTTGGAAGACACATCTAGAAGATCCATTCGAAATTCTCTCAAATGCAGCACAGAGACACAAATGAACAGAAACTATAACAGAGAGATTAAAAGATATGGAAGAGTGAGTGAAAAAATATAGATTACATCACATCTGAGCTCCAGAAGGGAAGACCAGAGAGATTGGGAGAGAGGCACATGTCGAAGAATAATGCCTCACTAACCTCGCCCTTATCACATCCTTGTAAAACCCTGTACCTCATTTTCCTTTTCCTTTCGATCTACTTCCCAGTCTCCCTATTGACCGAACTCACTCAGAAAACAGAGGCCACACATATTTTGTTGATGCCATCACCTAGGTCAGCGTCTTGAGTGTAGTTAAGAATGGAAATTGATCTGGTAGGGAGCAAATGAAAGCAATCCAGCACAGTATTTTCTTCTAAAACTTTGGAACTTTATTTTAGAAATTGATATTTTGTCTGTGGCATGAGTAGGGTTTAATTTTCAAAATATGTAAAATGAAAAGGCAACCTACCAAATGGGAGAAAATAGTTGCAAACCAGGTATCTGATAAAGGGTTAAAATCCAAAATATATAAATAGCTCCTACAACTCAATAGCAAAAACATTTTTTTAAAAAAACCAATCTATTTAAAAATGGGCAGAGGATCAGAACAGACATGTTTCCAAGAAAAACAAATAGGAGGTTAACAGGGACATGAAGAGGCTCAACGTCATGGACCGTCAGGGAAATGCAAATCAGAACCACAAAGAGATGTCACCTCACACCTGTCAGAAGGGCCAGTATCAAAAAGACAAGAAATAACAAGTGTTGTCGAGGATGTGGTGAAAAGCGAACTCTTGTGAACTAGTAATGGGAATGTAAATTGGTGTGACCACAATGGAAAACAGTGTGGAAGTTCCTCAAAAAATTAAAAATAGAACTATCGAATTTACCAAATTGAAGCTGCCTCAGACCTTCATGTATGATCATATAAATTATATTTTTCTTTATTATTATTTTCATCTTCCTTTTCATCTTCACTTCCTGTTTGGCAGGATACAAATTCCCATAGTTTTTTTCTCTCTTATTATCATGTTTATCCTCTATATTTTCTTGGCTATCTTAATTCTTTGGTCTTCATGACATGGACTGTCAGAACCTTGGGTTCCCATTGTTCTAGAAAATAGTTTTTGACATTTCAAAACACAGCCCATTTTCTTTATTTAGTTTTATGTTTTTTATATTCCTTATAATACCTTCTCCTTATCGCATTTAAATTTTGGCATAATCAACCATTATGAAAAACCTAAAATCAACTGAATTTAAGGCATGCCAAAACCAAATAAGTACAATGGATCACCAAATTCACTCAGACTAATACTACATATCTAGTTCTATAGATGAACATGTTGAGGAGATTTGTCATGGGGACACTTGTTTCTTTGGTTCCTGTCGTGGTACCAGTGACAGTTGTGTGTGCTCGATGTTTGGACCCATCAGACTGCCAGAGCATAAGACATCAGACACACTAAATATGTGGTTCAACAGATGGGGAATCACGAAATTTGAGATATTACTGGCAGATACATTTGTTCTCTGTAGTGATACCACAGACTTGTGCCCTTCAAATCTAGGTATTCTGGATCAGTTAAATTACGTCCCAAGTGATCCTGTCAAAAGACAGCTGCAGTTGTAGATACTGCATGAATTCAAGCATTTCTGACATTTCAAGATATCTGGTGATTGGGAGAATTTCCCACATGCTGACTTTTAGCTCTGTACATTTCACACCATGTTACCCTTCCACCTGTCACACATTTCTGGTGCCAGGGGCCATAGGACAGGCTGTACTATGACATCTAAACCATACCTGTGTATCATGACTCTGGTTAGGTCCACGTGGCAGACAGTAAAAGTATATCTGAAAGGGGTGCCTGGGTGGCTCAGTGGGTTAAAGTCTCTGCCTTTAGCTCAGGTCATGACCCCAGTGTCCTGGGATCGAGCTCTCTGCTCAGCAGCTTCCCTTCCTCTCTCTGCCTGCCTCTCTGCTTGCTTGTGATCTCTGTCTGTCAAATAAATAAATAAAATCTTTAAAAATATATATTTTATTTATTTATTTATTTGACAGAGAGAGAGAGAGAGAGAGAGATCACAAGTAGGCAAAGAGGCAAGCAGAGAGAGAGGAAACAGTCTCCCTGCTGAGTAGAGAGCCCGATGCGGAACTTGATCCCAGGACCCTGAGATCATGACCTGAGCCGACGGCAGAGGCTTAGCCCACTGAGCCACCCAGGCATCCCAATAAATAAAATCTTTAACAACAAAAAAAAAGTATATCTAAAAGTCATTCTTTACTGGGACAGCAGCTAGCAGGAACATAAGTGCAAAAAGAGTGACTGCAAACTAGGTAAAATTACCTAACAAAATTCAATTCTCTAAATCAACTTCCCTTTAGCCGGATCCAAAACGATGCTCACAGCCCCTGCCATGACAATCTACACAAGGAGAAATGTGGACAGGTAGTTAGAATAGAAAGGAATGGAGATCTTAACCATGTGGTCAAAATATCTTTCCAAATTTTACAAAAACCTGTGACTATGTGAACCACCACCCCCCCGCCCCTTCCACAGCCTTGAGAGAAACTTATATGCGTGAAACACTCTATACTTGAGGCTGTGGTTCTAGGTGGGGAGTGGAGTTTCAGTTTTATTATTTTCCATATAGATAAACGATGGTCTCCACACATTTGTGGAAAAGTCCATTTTTTCCCTCCTTTGATCTGTATTGCCAACTGCTGTACATTAATTTTCTCTGTAATTGGGAACCTATGTTCATACATGCTCTCTGCATGTGGTTCCTGTTTCCCCTCATGGTGCGTTCCTTTTTAAAATTTCTTGGTCTCTTAGTGATTTCCTATAAGCCCCATAACACAAGAAAATTACGTTTTATGCTGGATCTAACTGTTTTGTAGGAAAAAGGCCTCCTAGAATGTCTAATAGTCCAGATTGCCAAAAGCTGATGTGTATGTTCTTGGAGTTCTAAATTTTAAGTATCAGGTTTTTTACTCTGAGAATGCCTGGTCATTCCTGAGAGTCCCTTATTCTTATACTTTTGAGCCATTTTATTTTTTTCATTTATTAAATAAATACATCTTGTATTCTACAGCGGATACTTCTAATATCTGAAGTCTTTGTGGATCCGATTCTGGTTATCTACTCTTTCTGCTGACTCACTGGGTTCTGCCTTCTCGCGGTATTAGTGACTTTGGATTGCAAACATACATTCAGTGCATCTTTATCTGTTGTAATTCTTTGAAGCGTGAGTTAAAGGAGGTTTTCTTCCTTCTAAGAGACCATTTGAATTTGTTTCTTCTAGATGCCTGGGAGGGCTTTTAACCCAGGACCTCTCTAAAATTAATTCTTGGCTTGAGGGTTTTCAAGTAAGACGGAAGTATGAATTTGGGCCACATATTCTTGAGAGCAAGACTGTGGTTTCAAATTTCGGTAAGACCATCCCCTGTCATCTTTACTCCATGCCACATTGAGACAAATGAGAAAATTTTTCTAATTCACCTCTTTGTTGAGGGTCTAGCTTTGAGGATCAGTCATAGCTTTATGCATGGGTTTCCTATCACAGTGCTTTAGAAACATCTGCGGTAGGTCACCAACAGATATATATATTTTTTAATTTTATTTATTTATTTGACAGAGAGATAGAGAGTGAGCACAAGCAGGCAGAGTGGCAGGCAGAGGTAGAGGGAGAGAAAAAAAGCGGGTTCCCTGCTGAGCAAGGAGCCGGATGTGGGACTTGATCCCAGGATCCTGGGATCATGACCTGAGCCGAAGGCAGCAGTTTAACCAGCTGAGCCACCCAGGCATCCCAGATATTTTTATAAAATACAATCAAAATTAGTTACTAGAAAAATGGAATGCCGCTTGGACATCACTGCACTATAAAATTATTATAAACATTTCTGAACACTTCATTTCTATATGTATCTCAACGTGGACTGGCGGCAGATAATTTACAGACCCATCTGCAAGCCCCACTTTGAGTAGGACTATCTCATCGTTCTTCCCACCTTTGGCAGACCTGAAGATTTATCTCCTATTCCTGCACTCCACGTAGCCATCAAGATGGAAGTTCGAGATTTGTCGAAATGGGAGATGTCAGAGTCCTGGGTGGGTGGGGCATGTACTTGCTTGTCTCTTGACTCTTGCTTTCACTTCATTTTTTCCAACTATAGATTTGTCTTTATATCACACTAGTTTTGCAGTACATTAGGAGGGGTTCCACCATCAGGGGCTCCTGGGTGGCTCAGTTGGTTAAGCGACTGATCATGATCCTGGAGTCCCAGGATCAAGCCCCATGTCAGGCTCCCTGCTCAGTGGAGAGTCTGTTTTTCCCTCTGACCTCTCACCTCTCATTCTCTCTCTCGCTCTCTCTCAAATAAATAAATAAAATCTAAAAAAACAAAACAAAACAAAACAAAAAAACAGCAATTCCACCATAATCCAGGGCTCCCTCTCCTCACTGAAGCATATGCCTACGTTCACCAAAATACATGCACAAGAGTAGGTTTTTTTTTTTTTTAATTTTTATGTATTTATTTGACAGGCAAAGATCACAAGTAGGCAGAGAGGCAGGCAGAGAGAGAGGAGGAAGCAGGCTCCCCGCTGAGCAGAGAGCCCGACTCGGGGCTTGATCCCAGTACCCCAGGACCATGACCCGAGCCCAAAGCAGAGGCTTTAACCCACTGAGCCACCCAGGCACCCCACAGAAGAGTAGTTTTTAACCACGTATTCACAGTTGCCCCAAACTGAAGATGGTAAAAGTTTCCATTGACAGTAGATAAATAAATTTGACCCCTGCCGTATACTATATAGTAATAAGAATGAGTGAACTGTTGCGGTAGACAAAAACATGTATGTTTCTCACAAACATGATGTTGAGTCAGAGGTGTCAGGTATAAAATCGTACCTACTGCACAACTCTGCTTACATAACATTGAAAGCAGGCCTAATTAGCCATTTTGAAGACATATCATGGCCCTTAAAATCCCTCCATGTCTGGGGGAAGAGTGACGGCTCCAGTGGGTCACCGGCTCTTCTACCTCATGATTTCTGAATGCTGCTCACATGGGGTCTTCCGTTGGTGAAGATGCATCAAGCTCTACACTCATGGTTTGCTCACTTTTTTGTGCACATTGATACTTCATTAAAAGGTTTGCTTAAGGGGTGCCTGGGTGGCTCAGTCATTGAGCATCTGCTTTCGGTTCAGGTCATGATCTCAGGGTCCTGGGATCGAGTCCTGCGTAGGGCTCCCTGCTCAGTGGGGAGCCTGCTTCTCCCTCTTCCTCTGCCTCTCTCTGTCAAATAAATGAATAAAATCTTTTAAAAAAAAGTTTGCTTAATAAAAAGTATTTAGAAAATAGTTTATCTAACAACAATAGTCACTAAGCTGGAAAAAGCCTGAAAACTGGGCAGTGTCTTCTCTCTTGCCTTAGCCCTGTGTCCAGTGATTCAGTCTATCACGTGGGGCTGTGGGTCTTTTAAATATTCTCAGTTCCACCCTCCTCCCCACTCCTCGTCCCAGACCATCATCTCTCGCCTGATCTACTCGTACCATATCTGAGTCCTCTCCCTGCCTCTGCCTTCTTGCCCTCTAAGATGACCCAAGATGACCAAGATGACCCCCCAAATGTGTGACCATGACCTCGGGGTATGTTCCTGCTTACAGTTCCTCCTGTGTCTCCCCACTGCTTTCAGCAAGAAGACCACTGTCCTTGCCGGGGCTGAAAATGCCCTGCCCCAGGCGTCCACTGCTGTGCTCACAGCTCACCAGGGCCAGTCTCCTGTGATGCTCTTTCCTCCATCAGCACCTACCTTCTTTCAGGCGTGGAATCCATCACTTTGCTTTCCCCATCGACGATTTCTTCTTCTTCTTCTTCTTCTTCTTCTTCTTCTTCTTCTTCTTCTTCTT